>NW_027315059.1:0-86686 GCF_023375885.2 Dermacentor andersoni | reverse complement strand
CCCACGCGAGACTGATGACCCGCGCGGCTGGAACGCGTCTTGCTCTTGCCCTTCGCCTTGCCGCCTTTGCCGCGTCCGGACATGCTGGTGCTGCTGATGCGTAGAGTGAGACAGAGAAACGCACGACTGACGCAGTCGCGATCTGTGAGCGATTTGAGCCGTGCTCGTAGTGCCTTCGCCGCTGTCGCCGCCGCCGGTCCCAAAGGAAAGCGCGAGGGAAAGGGAGAGAGGCCGCGCGGACCAATGGCGCGCGCGGATATGCGAGGTCGCGTGAACACCACCCTCCCGCGATAAAAACGGGGCGCGCGCGACCGGTCGCGCGTATTCCGATCTCGTTTGCTCGGCTACTCACAACGGTGCGATGCCTCCCCAGCCCAGCGGTAAGGCCGTGAAGAAGGCCGGCAAGGCGCAGAAGAACGTGCGCGCCACCGACAAGAAGAAGAAGAAGCGCCGCAGGAAGGAGAGCTTCTCCATCTATATCTACAAGGTGCTGAAGCAGGTGCACCCGGACACTGGAGTCTCCAGCAAGGCCATGTCTATCATGAACAGCTTCGTGAACGACATCTTCGAGCGTATCGCCGCGGAGTCGTCCCGTCTGGCTCACTACAACAAGCGCTCGACCATCACGAGCCGGGAGATCCAGACTGCCGTGCGTCTGCTGTTGCCCGGCGAGCTGGCCAAACACGCCGTGTCCGAGGGCACCAAAGCCGTCACCAAGTACACCAGCTCCAAGTAGGCGACCGAGCGCTCGTCCGCCCAGCCCACACCCAACGGCTCTTCTCAGAGCCACCCAAAGTGTCTGCATTGGCATTGGGATGTAGTGAGAATCTCGACGATTCCGTCCGTTCCCTCTGTTCGACGCTTCCTCGTTTAGAAAAAAAAACCCGACGCGCGCTGTCGGACAACGCGTTCTCATTGCGACAGCGCGTGTGCTAAAAGTTTCGTAGCAGAAACGCACAGAACGCCAGGCGCTCAGCACAACAACACAAACAAAGCGAGTATAGGGCGCGTGAGCCGACTCCGCGCGAGCGGCCACGTTCGCCTGCACTAATTGCCACGGCGCGTGTTTCGCACACCTAGGCTGATGAGGCGGTCGTTGCTGCACATTTACTTAATTCTGATGTAGCGTAAGTTTTAAAAGCAGGCAGCCCTCGTCCGTTTTTTCACATTTTATTTCTTATTTTCGGTCGACGCGCATTTGCGGGTCCCGAGGTGTGCCTCTATGGCTGCTAGAACTAATGTCGTCGGTCGCTGCGTGTGCTAGAATGCCCACTCGGCGGCCGGCCGCACGTATAGAGCAGTGCTCCGGACTGAAATTTAGAGCCGCGTGCTGTCAGCGCCGCATCGCTGTAGCAGTGGCTGGCGAGCGGAAATGCGTTAGCACGTTCACGAAGCAGCAGCGCGTAAGGGAAATTTTTACGCTGTTATTACAAATGTAGTGGCTAATTTGAAGTGGAAAAAGGAGAGATGCGCGCGGCTCTCCGCATACTGCATAGCGGTTGCGCGCGCGTCCTGCGTAGCTGCCTTCGTACGGGCTGGGCGCGATGGGAGAGGGAGGAGGTCGGAGCGCCGCCAGCACTGCCCTCGCTCTCTTCCGTCCCCTAGAATGCTGAATTTGGCTCGCGCGCGCGTCTTAGGCTGATTTCGCTGACGCTATCTGCGAGGCTACGTAAGCTATCGCGACGAAATTTGACGGTCGTGTGGGCACCAGTCAGCGGTGCCTGCGTGCGAAATTTGAAACGCCTGAGGCGAGCGGAGCATGAGCGCGCCCTGTTTTGCGACTAGTGATCAAGCGAACCGTGTTGGCGTGGCTGAGTTTGAAGTTGTGCGCGCGGTGTGCTTTGCGGCAATGACCAGGGTGCACTTGCAAGCGTAGCCGAGCTAACGGTGAATAGAACGAGTAATCACAATTATGAGAACACAATAAACTTGTTCCTGGGGCGCGACACGAGCAGTGAGTGCGTGCAACATACCACAATAACATTGTTGACACGTTTGTTTTTCCCTTGGCGAGTTGAGCAAAATAAGAAGGGAGGCTGGTTGAACATCAGCCTACGTTGCAGTGTGGAATGCCCAAAAGAGACAACATAAGAAAAACAAAAGTAAACTCTGCGATTGTGTTGCGAGGCCACTTGTCTTGAACTCAGTGCGTGGCCTAAGCAGGGCTCAGTGCAGCAACCAGCGACTCACTCGCGAAGAGAGGCCGCGCTGCCCGGGAGCCAATCGGCGCGCGTTCATCCTCCTCGCCCTCTTTTTTGCGGCGCGGCTTCGTCGCTCAGTCGCGGCGCAAGGACGCGGCATTCGCTTTCCTGACTCGCTCCGAAGCAGCAGCAACAGCCGAGATGTCTGGACGTGGCAAGGGCGGCAAGGGGCTCGGCAAGGGTGGCGCGAAGCGTCATCGTAAGGTGTTGCGTGACAACATCCAAGGCATCACCAAGCCTGCCATCCGTCGCCTCGCTCGCCGTGGCGGTGTCAAGCGTATCTCCGGCCTGATCTACGAGGAGACACGCGGTGTGCTCAAGGTGTTCCTCGAGAACGTGATTCGGGACGCCGTCACCTACACTGAGCACGCCAAGCGCAAGACCGTGACCGCCATGGACGTTGTGTATGCCCTCAAGCGTCAGGGCCGCACCCTCTACGGTTTCGGAGGCTAAGCAGCGCGCGTGCGCGACGTCGTCTGCAAGCAGCGCATCAGCTCCTCTGAAGAACCCAACAGCCCTCTTCAGGGCTACCCACTTGGTGCTTCGGCAGTGATGCGCAGGATTTGCGATCTCCTGCTCCGTTAACCCTCTTTTGCACGCCATTATCTCGCGTTCGGCCGTACGAGACACGCGCGGTGAACTTGGTCAGGTGAGCGAGCGCAACCGCGTGTATTCATAAGGCGTGGTAGCATAGTTTTTCGCCCTCGCAAGGCGAGCTCTGCTCGATTGCATTTGCGCTCGCCACTGCGTGTTGTGTTGCTGCCATTTCGCCCGCCCTCAGCGTGTCCTAGTTGCGACGTGCCGGTCGTTCGTGCAGCTCAGTTGTCGCCTTTGGTTGGACCCTTGTTGAGCCAGCCAGAGTGGCATGATGATTAAAAGAAAGGTAATCGTAAGCTCGTCGATGCGCATTTTGTCGCTTTGAAGTGGCTCGCTTCTTCTACTCCCTTGGAGAAGAGTATGAGCCGGGCGGCAGCACTCGGTTACATACGCCGAGCGTGGCGGTCAGCGGGCACACTTAAGTTAAGTAAGGCCCCATATTTCACAGCAATAGCTCGTGTGGATATGCAACGAAGCAAAGCACGAGGAAAATATTGCCCGGCACGGGCCAGTGTGTAACAGCTGAAAGCGAGTTTTCTACAGACAGCAGTTATTTGTTCTCTCCAGTGCAAGCGTTAAATGAGCGAGCCTGAGCTGCATTCTGAGCTGCATTCGCACGGCTTCGTTGGTTTGCGTCGGAGAAACAATAATGTGCCAGTCCTCTTGGCCTACGAGCTGAGCGCCCGTCGTGTCCCTCGTCTAGCCTTGTGGTTGTTGCATGCGCGATGGGCGGCCGTGGACTGCCACCGTGCGATTCACAATTGCGTAACTCTTTTGAGCGACGCAAATGAATGGAAAGGTGAGGAGATTAGCTAGGTAGCTGTCGCTAGAACCGGGCTCACTGCGTTGTATTCAAGTGGACGAGGGTGCGCGCGGTAGACACCGAGGGGCGTGCTGTTTTCATTGGTGCTGTTGTCTGTAATACTCGTGCACAGGGGGATTTCTTATGCGCGCGCTATAGGTGATAAGCAGTTGGTTCGAGGTCAATGTGGTTCTTGCAAGCCAATGCACCCCCGAGTCGCCCAAAACAAGAGGAAAATAAAATACAGGAGCAGAGCGGTGAAGTGTGCTTGCCTAGACAGAAATATGCTTTCACAGTGCAGGCTCATTTTCTCTCGTTATTTGTATACGACTCGCTCTTTCGTCATGCGTGCGCGTAGGTGATGCTGGGCGACCTTGTTCGCGCCATATACTTAGATCGGTAAGGAAGCGGGCGCTGGACATGCGCTGCGTTTAAAGAAAACAAACTTTTTCGAGCAACGTATTTGTGCATGCCAAGCGGGAGACGAGCGGCCGCCCGCTTGGCGATTTGAGCGGTGCATCGCGTATTTGTCGAACTCTTCGCCGCCAGATGGAGCCTCCTGTCCTACGTGTGAACATTTGTCCTTTTGGCAGTTTGTGCCACGCGTATTTATGCGCTGTAAGGCGGTTGCGTAATGTCATTGCGTGGAAGCGCCAAAGTGCACAAGACTACCTCTTGCCGCTGCATCCCTGGAAAATCGTAAATGTGAAAGCTGCTGTACAGAAAGATTCCGAATTTGAACCGGCTGCTCCCTCACTCATGTCGCATGTATTGGCACGCGAAGGTAAGAGAAACTGACACGCGCCGGCCGTCGCCATCGCACGGATTTCGCATTCGTGTTGCGTTTAATGAAAGCCAAGCTCGCGCCCAAATATTTTACATTTCTCCCACGAAGCCGCCGGGAAATGTGTGCGCCTATGGCCTTGACGTATAGCAAAGCGAGATGATGGCTCAACAGGTAAACAAATGGGGAAGGAGCAGCCGGAGAAAATGTACGGGCCGCTTACTTTGAAGAAACTCGGCACTTTTGGTTATTTCTTTTCTCTTGTTTATGTATGGATTGCTACTGTGAACTCACTGGCATGTGCGTGCAAAGGGAATAGCCGAGGACGAAGCAAGGCGTACACAGTGCGCAATGAGGTCATACGGGTCGTGCGTGTAGCTCGGAGGTGAACTCCAAGTAATGCATCGGAACACACCCAAGAGAAAACAACGGGTTGTCACGAGAGAACTAATGCAGCCATGTAAACGAAGCTTGTTGCATGTGAGAAAAACGTGTGGTGGTGCGGTGACGTTTCTTTTTTTCCTTCCATAATGCACGAGTACTGGCAGGTTAAGAAGTACAAAGTTTCATATCTCAACAATACAAATCGGTACCGCGATCGTGTGAATTGCACACAACAACTAACGCAAGTTCTGTCTAAAAATTTTCATCCCATCGAAAACGCCTCTCATGTCTATGAAGGTATTGTAAAAGTCATACTCACGCATGAATGGTATATCTTATCGAGGCGTATAAATTGTGTTCCCTTTATACATATCGCCTTGTGCAATTAACAGAATTTCCAAATCCGGTTCCATTGCTGCGCGACGGAGCTTTAAAGCGCACACTTGAACTGCTCTTTTTTTTTTTCCTCTCTTCCATTTCACAGTTTTCCACAATCACTGAGAATAATTAAAAAAATGAGGAAGAGCTCGGCATCAGTTGAAAATTGCGCTGTTGCAGGCGCGCGATTTGAACGTTTTCTTTTACACGCAATTAGGCGCACCAAATTCGGTGCGTTAGTTGGCGAGGAAATAGATTTCTGCCGGCGGCTGCCGAGCTGGAGCTTCGCTATAACATGACAACAACGCCGTCGATCCTGTGGCGAAGTTGCGTGCGGGAATGCAATCGAAAAAGCTAGCTGACGAAATGTACGCTCTGTATAGAGCAAAGTGTTGCGTTTGATGATTGTTTGTCAAAACCTTGCAAGTGCGAAACTGTGTACCGAATACGTGGCACGCGGAAGCCGTGCTTGGGGTCGCGCCTGCGAAGCGTTGGTTGATGCTCCTAACGTGTCTCCTAACGCGCGTTCAACACCTGTCAATATTGTATTCCAAATTCGCTCTTAGAGCGGAAGTACATCGTTTTCTCTGTAACTCTGAAGTGGTGCTGGTAGACCATACGTAAGTTTGTCGTTAATCTTGCGATGCGAATGCGGGCCTCGCGTTCTTCAATGCGTGGACGGGAAAGTGTGGTACTGGCATGTCTGCATATGCGAGAGGGTTTGCTGCCGAGTGCGGCCACACCACGATGTAGTTGCCCCTCGAGAAGGCACCGTGGCGCGCACTTGTAGTTCGTGAAACGAGCAGCAGCATGATCAAAGCAATGCAGTGAACAAGCAATAATGTAGCCTAAACATGCACACCCATCTCCGTCGCGCGCAGATCGCGATAACAGCTCCCATGGCGTTGGGCGTGGAGCGCTAACCACTGTCGAGATTAGTGGTGTGGTCTCACACTCGGCACTGGCAATTCACGACGCGCGGCGGTATAAGCGAGATTGTGGTGTTGGCTGAAACGAAAGAGAACAGCGCAGCATGCTGTCGTGTTTAAACTCAATTAAACCGCCTGCGAATGTGCTTTCCTTAGCCGCGAACAAGGCGCCCGCGCGAAAACGTGCCTCCTCCAGCATCCTGGCGAACGGCGGCGGCGGCGTGCGCCGCACCGCCCGAGACGGCTGCGCTGGCGCTGGCCAATCGGCGGGTGAGTTGGAGAGGAGAAGAGTAGTGCGGCGAAGCACGACGCGCGCGGCGCAGGGGTCATTTTCACTCCGGCAGTCGACGACTTCGGACGCTCGCTCCGTTCGCCATGGCCAGGACCAAGCAAACCGCCCGTAAGAGCACCGGTGGGAAGGCTCCGCGTAAGCAGCTTGCTACCAAGGCTGCTCGCAAGAGTGCACCTGCCACAGGTGGGGTTAAGAACCGCATCGGTACAGGCCTGGGACCGTGGCCCTTCGTGAAATTCGCCGCTACCAGAAGTCGACCGAACTTCTCATCCGCAAGCTGCCGTTCCAGCGCTTGGTGAGGGAAATCGCTCAGGATTTCAAGACCGACCTCCGATTCCAGAGTTCGGCTGTGATGGCCCTTCAGGAGGCCAGCGAGGCCTACCTGGTCGGTCTCTTCGAGGACACCAACCTGTGCGCCATCCACGCCAAGCGCGTTACCATCATGCCGAAGGACATCCAGCTGGCCCGGCGCATCCGTGGCGAGCGCGCCTAAGTTCGGTTCGGCCGCTGTCTGCGCCGCAGCCTCGGTCAGGCAAGCAACACAAAACGGTCCTTCTCAGGACCACCTACATGTTTGCTTCGGCCACGGGAGCACGCGAGACCACGTACTCCAACCGTACCCTCTCGGTCTGTCTGTTTTGTTGTTATTTTTTATTATCAATATTTTTTCTCTGTGTGTGTGTCTGTGGTGAGCTGCCGGTGCGAGGTGGTGCCTCGTTTCGGATGCATATGGTAAGTATTGCGCGCGCTCGAGCAAGACGAGAGAGAGGAAAAAAAAAAAAGAAACAAAATGCGCGTTCGTTGCAAAACGGTTCGCGCATTCATGCGAAGAAGCCGCGCACGAAGACGAAATTAATGCGGCCGATGTTGCGTGCAAGCTTTTGTGTATTGGTATGCCATGCATGCGTTTGTTCACGTTCCTCATGCATACCTGCCTGGCTCATAAGTGCATGCTGGTTGCGGATATGGGCCATTTTTTGTTTGTTTTCAAGGGCCCGATCGCCTATCACATTCCACTACGCGAATCGTACGCTACTTGCAGTGAGGCTCGTCCCTGTGCGCCCCCGGACACCCTGAAGCTCGCTTTCTATCTACATTCGTGCACTGACATGCCAGCTAGCTAGCAGCAGCGTCAGTTCAACAGGCACGGTTGCGCTAATTCAAACAGAGGGAAACGGGCGCAGAGAACGGGATTGCCAAGCAAAACCCTGCCGTCACACGCATTTCGGTGGTCCTGACAAGGACCGTTGGGTTGTGCGACGAGCGCGACTGTAGTCCGGCGGCTGGGAGCTGCTCGCTTACGCCTTCTTCTCGGTCTTCTTTGGGAGAAGCACAGCTTGGATGTTGGGCAAGACGCCGCCCTGCGCGATCGTCACGCCGGAGAGCAGCTTGTTCAGCTCCTCGTCGTTGCGGATGGCGAGCTGCAGGTGGCGGGGGATGATCCTGGTCTTCTTGTTGTCACGAGCCGCGTTGCCAGCGAGCTCGAGCACTTCGGCAGCCAGGTACTCGAGGACGGCCGCGAGGTAGACGGGAGCGCCCGCTCCGACGCGCTCGGCGTAGTTTCCCTTGCGCAGGAGACGGTGGATACGGCCCACGGGGAACTGGAGACCCGCGCGGCTGGAACGCGTCTTGCTCTTGCCCTTCGCCTTGCCGCCTTTGCCGCGTCCGGACATGCTGGTGCTGCTGATGCGTAGAGTGAGACAGAGAAACGCACGACTGACGCAGTCGCGATCTGTGAGCGATTTGAGCCGTGCTCGTAGTGCCTTCGCCGCTGTCGCCGCCGCCGGTCCCAAAGGAAAGCGCGAGGGAAAGGGAGAGAGGCCGCGCGGACCAATGGCGCGCGCGGATATGCGAGGTCGCGTGAACACCACCCTCCCGCGATAAAAACGGGGCGCGCGCGACCGGTCGCGCGTATTCCGATCTCGTTTGCTCGGCTACTCACAACGGTGCGATGCCTCCCCAGCCCAGCGGTAAGGCCGTGAAGAAGGCCGGCAAGGCGCAGAAGAACGTGCGCGCCACCGACAAGAAGAAGAAGAAGCGCCGCAGGAAGGAGAGCTTCTCCATCTATATCTACAAGGTGCTGAAGCAGGTGCACCCGGACACTGGAGTCTCCAGCAAGGCCATGTCTATCATGAACAGCTTCGTGAACGACATCTTCGAGCGTATCGCCGCGGAGTCGTCCCGTCTGGCTCACTACAACAAGCGCTCGACCATCACGAGCCGGGAGATCCAGACTGCCGTGCGTCTGCTGTTGCCCGGCGAGCTGGCCAAACACGCCGTGTCCGAGGGCACCAAAGCCGTCACCAAGTACACCAGCTCCAAGTAGGCGACCGAGCGCTCGTCCGCCCAGCCCACACCCAACGGCTCTTCTCAGAGCCACCCAAAGTGTCTGCATTGGCATTGGGATGTAGTGAGAATCTCGACGATTCCGTCCGTTCCCTCTGTTCGACGCTTCCTCGTTAGAAAAAAAAACCCGACGCGCGCTGTCGGACAACGCGTTCTCATTGCGACAGCGCGTGTGCTAAAAGTTTCGTAGCAGAAACGCACAGAACGCCAGGCGCTCAGCACAACAACACAAACAAAGCGAGTATAGGGCGCGTGAGCCGACTCCGCGCGAGCGGCCACGTTCGCCTGCACTAATTGCCACGGCGCGTGTTTCGCACACCTAGGCTGATGAGGCGGTCGTTGCTGCACATTTACTTAATTCTGATGTAGCGTAAGTTTTAAAAGCAGGCAGCCCTCGTCCGTTTTTTCACATTTTATTTCTTATTTTCGGTCGACGCGCATTTGCGGGTCCCGAGGTGTGCCTCTATGGCTGCTAGAACTAATGTCGTCGGTCGCTGCGTGTGCTAGAATGCCCACTCGGCGGCCGGCCGCACGTATAGAGCAGTGCTCCGGACTGAAATTTAGAGCCGCGTGCTGTCAGCGCCGCATCGCTGTAGCAGTGGCTGGCGAGCGGAAATGCGTTAGCACGTTCACGAAGCAGCAGCGCGTAAGGGAAATTTTACGCTGTTATTACAAATGTAGTGGTAATTTGAAGTGGAAAAAGGAGAGATGCGCGCGGCTCTCCGCATACTGCATAGCGGTTGCGCGCGCGTCCTGCGTAGCTGCCTTCGTACGGGCTGGGCGCGATGGGAGAGGGAGGAGGTCGGAGCGCCGCCAGCACTGCCCTCGCTCTCTTCCGTCCCCTAGAATGCTGAATTTGGCTCGCGCGCGCGTCTTAGGCTGATTTCGCTGACGCTATCTGCGAGGCTACGTAAGCTATCGCGACGAAATTTGACGGTCGTGTGGGCACCAGTCAGCGGTGCCTGCGTGCGAAATTTGAAACGCCTGAGGCGAGCGGAGCATGAGCGCGCCCTGTTTTGCGACTAGTGATCAAGCGAACCGTGTTGGCGTGGCTGAGTTTGAAGTTGTGCGCGCGGTGTGCTTTGCGGCAATGACCAGGGTGCACTTGCAAGCGTAGCCGAGCTAACGGTGAATAGAACGAGTAATCACAATTATGAGAACACAATAAACTTGTTCCTGGGGCGCGACACGAGCAGTGAGTGCGTGCAACATACCACAATAACATTGTTGACACGTTTGTTTTTCCCTTGGCGAGTTGAGCAAAATAAGAAGGGAGGCTGGTTGAACATCAGCCTACGTTGCAGTGTGGAATGCCCAAAAAGAGACAACATAAGAAAAACAAAAGTAAACTCTGCGATTGTGTTGCGAGGCCACTTGTCTTGAACTCAGTGCGTGGCCTAAGCAGGGCTCAGTGCAGCAACCAGCGACTCACTCGCGAAGAGAGGCCGCGCTGCCCGGGAGCCAATCGGCGCGCGTTCATCCTCCTCGCCCTCTTTTTTGCGGCGCGGCTTCGTCGCTCAGTCGCGGCGCAAGGACGCGGCATTCGCTTTCCTGACTCGCTCCGAAGCAGCAGCAACAGCCGAGATGTCTGGACGTGGCAAGGGCGGCAAGGGGCTCGGCAAGGGTGGCGCGAAGCGTCATCGTAAGGTGTTGCGTGACAACATCCAAGGCATCACCAAGCCTGCCATCCGTCGCCTCGCTCGCCGTGGCGGTGTCAAGCGTATCTCCGGCCTGATCTACGAGGAGACACGCGGTGTGCTCAAGGTGTTCCTCGAGAACGTGATTCGGGACGCCGTCACCTACACTGAGCACGCCAAGCGCAAGACCGTGACCGCCATGGACGTTGTGTATGCCCTCAAGCGTCAGGGCCGCACCCTCTACGGTTTCGGAGGCTAAGCAGCGCGCGTGCGCGACGTCGTCTGCAAGCAGCGCATCAGCTCCTCTGAAGAACCCAACAGCCCTCTTCAGGGCTACCCACTTGGTGCTTCGGCAGTGATGCGCAGGATTTGCGATCTCCTGCTCCGTTAACCCTCTTTTGCACGCCATTATCTCGCGTTCGGCCGTACGAGACACGCGCGGTGAACTTGGTCAGGTGAGCGAGCGCAACCGCGTGTATTCATAAGGCGTGGTAGCATAGTTTTTCGCCCTCGCAAGGCGAGCTCTGCTCGATTGCATTTGCGCTCGCCACTGCGTGTTGTGTTGCTGCCATTTCGCCCGCCCTCAGCGTGTCCTAGTTGCGACGTGCCGGTCGTTCGTGCAGCTCAGTTGTCGCCTTTGGTTGGACCCTTGTTGAGCCAGCCAGAGTGGCATGATGATTAAAAGAAAGGTAATCGTAAGCTCGTCGATGCGCATTTTGTCGCTTTGAAGTGGCTCGCTTCTTCTACTCCCTTGGAGAAGAGTATGAGCCGGGCGGCAGCACTCGGTTACATACGCCGAGCGTGGCGGTCAGCGGGCACACTTAAGTTAAGTAAGGCCCCATATTTCACAGCAATAGCTCGTGTGGATATGCAACGAAGCAAAGCACGAGGAAAATATTGCCCGGCACGGGCCAGTGTGTAACAGCTGAAAGCGAGTTTTCTACAGACAGCAGTTATTTGTTCTCTCCAGTGCAAGCGTTAAATGAGCGAGCCTGAGCTGCATTCTGAGCTGCATTCGCACGGCTTCGTTGGTTTGCGTCGGAGAAACAATAATGTGCCAGTCCTCTTGGCCTACGAGCTGAGCGCCCGTCGTGTCCCTCGTCTAGCCTTGTGGTTGTTGCATGCGCGATGGGCGGCCGTGGACTGCCACCGTGCGATTCACAATTGCGTAACTCTTTTGAGCGACGCAAATGAATGGAAAGGTGAGGAGATTAGCTAGGTAGCTGTCGCTAGAACCGGGCTCACTGCGTTGTATTCAAGTGGACGAGGGTGCGCGCGGTAGACACCGAGGGGCGTGCTGTTTTCATTGGTGCTGTTGTCTGTAATACTCGTGCACAGGGGGATTTCTTATGCGCGCGCTATAGGTGATAAGCAGTTGGTTCGAGGTCAATGTGGTTCTTGCAAGCCAATGCACCCCCGAGTCGCCCAAAACAAGAGGAAAATAAAATACAGGAGCAGAGCGGTGAAGTGTGCTTGCCTAGACAGAAATATGCTTTCACAGTGCAGGCTCATTTTCTCTCGTTATTTGTATACGACTCGCTCTTTCGTCATGCGTGCGCGTAGGTGATGCTGGGCGACCTTGTTCGCGCCATATACTTAGATCGGTAAGGAAGCGGGCGCTGGACATGCGCTGCGTTTAAAGAAAACAAACTTTTTCGAGCAACGTATTTGTGCATGCCAAGCGGGAGACGAGCGGCCGCCCGCTTGGCGATTTGAGCGGTGCATCGCGTATTTGTCGAACTCTTCGCCGCCAGATGGAGCCTCCTGTCCTACGTGTGAACATTTGTCCTTTTGGCAGTTTGTGCCACGCGTATTTATGCGCTGTAAGGCGGTTGCGTAATGTCATTGCGTGGAAGCGCCAAAGTGCACAAGACTACCTCTTGCCGCTGCATCCCTGGAAAATCGTAAATGTGAAAGCTGCTGTACAGAAAGATTCCGAATTTGAACCGGCTGCTCCCTCACTCATGTCGCATGTATTGGCACGCGAAGGTAAGAGAAACTGACACGCGCCGGCCGTCGCCATCGCACGGATTTCGCATTCGTGTTGCGTTTAATGAAAGCCAAGCTCGCGCCAATTATTTTACATTTCTCCCACGAAGCCGCCGGGAAATGTGTGCGCCTATGGCCTTGACGTATAGCAAAGCGAGATGATGGCTCAACAGGTAAACAAATGGGGAAGGAGCAGCCGGAGAAAATGTACGGGCCGCTTACTTTGAAGAAACTCGGCACTTTTGGTTATTTCTTTTCTCTTGTTTATGTATGGATTGCTACTGTGAACTCACTGGCATGTGCGTGCAAAGGGAATAGCCGAGGACGAAGCAAGGCGTACACAGTGCGCAATGAGGTCATACGGGTCGTGCGTGTAGCTCGGAGGTGAACTCCAAGTAATGCATCGGAACACACCCAAGAGAAAACAACGGGTTGTCACGAGAGAACTAATGCAGCCATGTAAACGAAGCTTGTTGCATGTGAGAAAAACGTGTGGTGGTGCGGTGACGTTTCTTTTTTTCCTTCCATAATGCACGAGTACTGGCAGGTTAAGAAGTACAAAGTTTCATATCTCAACAATACAAATCGGTACCGCGATCGTGTGAATTGCACACAACAACTAACGCAAGTTCTGTCTAAAAATTTTCATCCCATCGAAAACGCCTCTCATGTCTATGAAGGTATTGTAAAAGTCATACTCACGCATGAATGGTATATCTTATCGAGGCGTATAAATTGTGTTCCCTTTATACATATCGCCTTGTGCAATTAACAGAATTTCCAAATCCGGTTCCATTGCTGCGCGACGGAGCTTTAAAGCGCACACTTGAACTGCTCTTTTTTTTTTTCCTCTCTTCCATTTCACAGTTTTCCACAATCACTGAGAATAATTAAAAAAATGAGGAAGAGCTCGGCATCAGTTGAAAATTGCGCTGTTGCAGGCGCGCGATTTGAACGTTTTCTTTTACACGCAATTAGGCGCACCAAATTCGGTGCGTTAGTTGGCGAGGAAATAGATTTCTGCCGGCGGCTGCCGAGCTGGAGCTTCGCTATAACATGACAACAACGCCGTCGATCCTGTGGCGAAGTTGCGTGCGGGAATGCAATCGAAAAAGCTAGCTGACGAAATGTACGCTCTGTATAGAGCAAAGTGTTGCGTTTGATGATTGTTTGTCAAAACCTTGCAAGTGCGAAAACTGTGTACCGAATACGTGGCACGCGGAAGCCGTGCTTGGGGTCGCGCCTGCGAAGCGTTGGTTGATGCTCCTAACGTGTCTCCTAACGCGCGTTCAACACCTGTCAATATTGTATTCCAAATTCGCTCTTAGAGCGGAAGTACATCGTTTTCTCTGTAACTCTGAAGTGGTGCTGGTAGACCATACGTAAGTTTGTCGTTAATCTTGCGATGCGAATGCGGGCCTCGCGTTCTTCAATGCGTGGACGGGAAAGTGTGGTACTGGCATGTCTGCATATGCGAGAGGGTTTGCTGCCGAGTGCGGCCACACCACGATGTAGTTGCCCCTCGAGAAGGCACCGTGGCGCGCACTTGTAGTTCGTGAAACGAGCAGCAGCATGATCAAAGCAATGCAGTGAACAAGCAATAATGTAGCCTAAACATGCACACCCATCTCCGTCGCGCGCAGATCGCGATAACAGCTCCCATGGCGTTGGGCGTGGAGCGCTAACCACTGTCGAGATTAGTGGTGTGGTCTCACACTCGGCACTGGCAATTCACGACGCGCGGCGGTATAAGCGAGATTGTGGTGTTGGCTGAAACGAAAGAGAACAGCGCAGCATGCTGTCGTGTTTAAACTCAATTAAACCGCCTGCGAATGTGCTTTCCTTAGCCGCGAACAAGGCGCCCGCGCGAAAACGTGCCTCCTCCAGCATCCTGGCGAACGGCGGCGGCGGCGTGCGCCGCACCGCCCGAGACGGCTGCGCTGGCGCTGGCCAATCGGCGGGTGAGTTGGAGAGGAGAAGAGTAGTGCGGCGAAGCACGACGCGCGCGGCGCAGGGGTCATTTTCACTCCGGCAGTCGACGACTTCGGACGCTCGCTCCGTTCGCCATGGCCAGGACCAAGCAAACCGCCCGTAAGAGCACCGGTGGGAAGGCTCCGCGTAAGCAGCTTGCTACCAAGGCTGCTCGCAAGAGTGCACCTGCCACAGGTGGGGTTAAGAAACCGCATCGGTACAGGCCTGGGACCGTGGCCCTTCGTGAAATTCGCCGCTACCAGAAGTCGACCGAACTTCTCATCCGCAAGCTGCCGTTCCAGCGCTTGGTGAGGGAAATCGCTCAGGATTTCAAGACCGACCTCCGATTCCAGAGTTCGGCTGTGATGGCCCTTCAGGAGGCCAGCGAGGCCTACCTGGTCGGTCTCTTCGAGGACACCAACCTGTGCGCCATCCACGCCAAGCGCGTTACCATCATGCCGAAGGACATCCAGCTGGCCCGGCGCATCCGTGGCGAGCGCGCCTAAGTTCGGTTCGGCCGCTGTCTGCGCCGCAGCCTCGGTCAGGCAAGCAACACAAAACGGTCCTTCTCAGGACACCTACATGTTTGCTTCGGCCACGGGAGCACGCGAGACCACGTACTCCAACCGTACCCCTCTCGGTCTGTCTGTTTTGTTGTTATTTTTTATTATCAATATTTTTTCTCTGTGTGTGTGTCTGTGGTGAGCTGCCGGTGCGAGGTGGTGCCTCGTTTCGGATGCATATGGTAAGTATTGCGCGCGCTCGAGCAAGACGAGAGAGAGGAAAAAAAAAAAGAAACAAAATGCGCGTTCGTTGCAAAACGGTTCGCGCATTCATGCGAAGAAGCCGCGCACGAAGACGAAATTAATGCGGCCGATGTTGCGTGCAAGCTTTTGTGTATTGGTATGCCATGCATGCGTTTGTTCACGTTCCTCATGCATACCTGCCTGGCTCATAAGTGCATGCTGGTTGCGGATATGGGCCATTTTTTGTTTGTTTTCAAGGGCCCGATCGCCTATCACATTCCACTACGCGAATCGTACGCTACTTGCAGTGAGGCTCGTCCCTGTGCGCCCCCGGACACCCTGAAGCTCGCTTTCTATCTACATTCGTGCACTGACATGCCAGCTAGCTAGCAGCAGCGTCAGTTCAACAGGCACGGTTGCGCTAATCAAACAGAGGGAAACGGGCGCAGAGAACGGGATTGCCAAGCAAAACCCTGCCGTCACACGCATTTCGGTGGTCCTGACAAGGACCGTTGGGTTGTGCGACGAGCGCGACTGTAGTCCGGCGGCTGGGAGCTGCTCGCTTACGCCTTCTTCTCGGTCTTCTTTGGGAGAAGCACAGCTTGGATGTTGGGCAAGACGCCGCCCTGCGCGATCGTCACGCCGGAGAGCAGCTTGTTCAGCTCCTCGTCGTTGCGGATGGCGAGCTGCAGGTGGCGGGGGATGATCCTGGTCTTCTTGTTGTCACGAGCCGCGTTGCCAGCGAGCTCGAGCACTTCGGCAGCCAGGTACTCGAGGACGGCCGCGAGGTAGACGGGAGCGCCCGCTCCGACGCGCTCGGCGTAGTTTCCCTTGCGCAGGAGACGGTGGATACGGCCCACGGGGAACTGGAGACCCGCGCGGCTGGAACGCGTCTTGCTCTTGCCCTTCGCCTTGCCGCCTTTGCCGCGTCCGGACATGCTGGTGCTGCTGATGCGTAGAGTGAGACAGAGAAACGCACGACTGACGCAGTCGCGATCTGTGAGCGATTTGAGCCGTGCTCGTAGTGCCTTCGCCGCTGTCGCCGCCGCCGGTCCCAAAGGAAAGCGCGAGGGAAAGGGAGAGAGGCCGCGCGGACCAATGGCGCGCGCGGATATGCGAGGTCGCGTGAACACCACCCTCCCGCGATAAAAACGGGGCGCGCGCGACCGGTCGCGCGTATTCCGATCTCGTTTGCTCGGCTACTCACAACGGTGCGATGCCTCCCCAGCCCAGCGGTAAGGCCGTGAAGAAGGCCGGCAAGGCGCAGAAGAACGTGCGCGCCACCGACAAGAAGAAGAAGAAGCGCCGCAGGAAGGAGAGCTTCTCCATCTATATCTACAAGGTGCTGAAGCAGGTGCACCCGGACACTGGAGTCTCCAGCAAGGCCATGTCTATCATGAACAGCTTCGTGAACGACATCTTCGAGCGTATCGCCGCGGAGTCGTCCCGTCTGGCTCACTACAACAAGCGCTCGACCATCACGAGCCGGGAGATCCAGACTGCCGTGCGTCTGCTGTTGCCCGGCGAGCTGGCCAAACACGCCGTGTCCGAGGGCACCAAAGCCGTCACCAAGTACACCAGCTCCAAGTAGGCGACCGAGCGCTCGTCCGCCCAGCCCACACCAACGGCTCTTCTCAGAGCCACCCAAAGTGTCTGCATTGGCATTGGGATGTAGTGAGAATCTCGACGATTCCGTCCGTTCCCTCTGTTCGACGCTTCTCGTTTAGAAAAAAAACCCGACGCGCGCTGTCGGACAACGCGTTCTCATTGCGACAGCGCGTGTGCTAAAAGTTTCGTAGCAGAAACGCACAGAACGCCAGGCGCTCAGCACAACAACACAAACAAAGCGAGTATAGGGCGCGTGAGCCGACTCCGCGCGAGCGGCCACGTTCGCCTGCACTAATTGCCACGGCGCGTGTTTCGCACACCTAGGCTGATGAGGCGGTCGTTGCTGCACATTTACTTAATTCTGATGTAGCGTAAGTTTTAAAAGCAGGCAGCCCTCGTCCGTTTTTTCACATTTTATTTCTTATTTTCGGTCGACGCGCATTTGCGGGTCCCGAGGTGTGCCTCTATGGCTGCTAGAACTAATGTCGTCGGTCGCTGCGTGTGCTAGAATGCCCACTCGGCGGCCGGCCGCACGTATAGAGCAGTGCTCCGGACTGAAATTTAGAGCCGCGTGCTGTCAGCGCCGCATCGCTGTAGCAGTGGCTGGCGAGCGGAAATGCGTTAGCACGTTCACGAAGCAGCAGCGCGTAAGGGAAATTTTACGCTGTTATTACAAATGTAGTGGTAATTTGAAGTGGAAAAAGGAGAGATGCGCGCGGCTCTCCGCATACTGCATAGCGGTTGCGCGCGCGTCCTGCGTAGCTGCCTTCGTACGGGCTGGGCGCGATGGGAGAGGGAGGAGGTCGGAGCGCCGCCAGCACTGCCCTCGCTCTCTTCCGTCCCCTAGAATGCTGAATTTGGCTCGCGCGCGCGTCTTAGGCTGATTTCGCTGACGCTATCTGCGAGGCTACGTAAGCTATCGCGACGAAATTTGACGGTCGTGTGGGCACCAGTCAGCGGTGCCTGCGTGCGAAATTTGAAACGCCTGAGGCGAGCGGAGCATGAGCGCGCCCTGTTTTGCGACTAGTGATCAAGCGAACCGTGTTGGCGTGGCTGAGTTTGAAGTTGTGCGCGCGGTGTGCTTTGCGGCAATGACCAGGGTGCACTTGCAAGCGTAGCCGAGCTAACGGTGAATAGAACGAGTAATCACAATTATGAGAACACAATAAACTTGTTCCTGGGGCGCGACACGAGCAGTGAGTGCGTGCAACATACCACAATAACATTGTTGACACGTTTGTTTTTCCTTGGCGAGTTGAGCAAAATAAGAAGGGAGGCTGGTTGAACATCAGCCTACGTTGCAGTGTGGAATGCCCAAAAAGAGACAACATAAGAAAAACAAAAGTAAACTCTGCGATTGTGTTGCGAGGCCACTTGTCTTGAACTCAGTGCGTGGCCTAAGCAGGGCTCAGTGCAGCAACCAGCGACTCACTCGCGAAGAGAGGCCGCGCTGCCCGGGAGCCAATCGGCGCGCGTTCATCCTCCTCGCCCTCTTTTTTGCGGCGCGGCTTCGTCGCTCAGTCGCGGCGCAAGGACGCGGCATTCGCTTTCCTGACTCGCTCCGAAGCAGCAGCAACAGCCGAGATGTCTGGACGTGGCAAGGGCGGCAAGGGGCTCGGCAAGGGTGGCGCGAAGCGTCATCGTAAGGTGTTGCGTGACAACATCCAAGGCATCACCAAGCCTGCCATCCGTCGCCTCGCTCGCCGTGGCGGTGTCAAGCGTATCTCCGGCCTGATCTACGAGGAGACACGCGGTGTGCTCAAGGTGTTCCTCGAGAACGTGATTCGGGACGCCGTCACCTACACTGAGCACGCCAAGCGCAAGACCGTGACCGCCATGGACGTTGTGTATGCCCTCAAGCGTCAGGGCCGCACCCTCTACGGTTTCGGAGGCTAAGCAGCGCGCGTGCGCGACGTCGTCTGCAAGCAGCGCATCAGCTCCTCTGAAGAACCCAACAGCCCTCTTCAGGGCTACCCACTTGGTGCTTCGGCAGTGATGCGCAGGATTTGCGATCTCCTGCTCCGTTAACCCTCTTTTGCACGCCATTATCTCGCGTTCGGCCGTACGAGACACGCGCGGTGAACTTGGTCAGGTGAGCGAGCGCAACCGCGTGTATTCATAAGGCGTGGTAGCATAGTTTTTCGCCCTCGCAAGGCGAGCTCTGCTCGATTGCATTTGCGCTCGCCACTGCGTGTTGTGTTGCTGCCATTTCGCCCGCCCTCAGCGTGTCCTAGTTGCGACGTGCCGGTCGTTCGTGCAGCTCAGTTGTCGCCTTTGGTTGGACCCTTGTTGAGCCAGCCAGAGTGGCATGATGATTAAAAGAAAGGTAATCGTAAGCTCGTCGATGCGCATTTTGTCGCTTTGAAGTGGCTCGCTTCTTCTACTCCCTTGGAGAAGAGTATGAGCCGGGCGGCAGCACTCGGTTACATACGCCGAGCGTGGCGGTCAGCGGGCACACTTAAGTTAAGTAAGGCCCCATATTTCACAGCAATAGCTCGTGTGGATATGCAACGAAGCAAAGCACGAGGAAAATATTGCCCGGCACGGGCCAGTGTGTAACAGCTGAAAGCGAGTTTTCTACAGACAGCAGTTATTTGTTCTCTCCAGTGCAAGCGTTAAATGAGCGAGCCTGAGCTGCATTCTGAGCTGCATTCGCACGGCTTCGTTGGTTTGCGTCGGAGAAACAATAATGTGCCAGTCCTCTTGGCCTACGAGCTGAGCGCCCGTCGTGTCCCTCGTCTAGCCTTGTGGTTGTTGCATGCGCGATGGGCGGCCGTGGACTGCCACCGTGCGATTCACAATTGCGTAACTCTTTTGAGCGACGCAAATGAATGGAAAGGTGAGGAGATTAGCTAGGTAGCTGTCGCTAGAACCGGGCTCACTGCGTTGTATTCAAGTGGACGAGGGTGCGCGCGGTAGACACCGAGGGGCGTGCTGTTTTCATTGGTGCTGTTGTCTGTAATACTCGTGCACAGGGGGATTTCTTATGCGCGCGCTATAGGTGATAAGCAGTTGGTTCGAGGTCAATGTGGTTCTTGCAAGCCAATGCACCCCCGAGTCGCCCAAAACAAGAGGAAAATAAAATACAGGAGCAGAGCGGTGAAGTGTGCTTGCCTAGACAGAAATATGCTTTCACAGTGCAGGCTCATTTTCTCTCGTTATTTGTATACGACTCGCTCTTTCGTCATGCGTGCGCGTAGGTGATGCTGGGCGACCTTGTTCGCGCCATATACTTAGATCGGTAAGGAAGCGGGCGCTGGACATGCGCTGCGTTTAAAGAAAACAAACTTTTTCGAGCAACGTATTTGTGCATGCCAAGCGGGAGACGAGCGGCCGCCCGCTTGGCGATTTGAGCGGTGCATCGCGTATTTGTCGAACTCTTCGCCGCCAGATGGAGCCTCCTGTCCTACGTGTGAACATTTGTCCTTTTGGCAGTTTGTGCCACGCGTATTTATGCGCTGTAAGGCGGTTGCGTAATGTCATTGCGTGGAAGCGCCAAAGTGCACAAGACTACCTCTTGCCGCTGCATCCCTGGAAAATCGTAAATGTGAAAGCTGCTGTACAGAAAGATTCCGAATTTGAACCGGCTGCTCCCTCACTCATGTCGCATGTATTGGCACGCGAAGGTAAGAGAAACTGACACGCGCCGGCCGTCGCCATCGCACGGATTTCGCATTCGTGTTGCGTTTAATGAAAGCCAAGCTCGCGCCAATTATTTTACATTTCTCCCACGAAGCCGCCGGGAAATGTGTGCGCCTATGGCCTTGACGTATAGCAAAGCGAGATGATGGCTCAACAGGTAAACAAATGGGGAAGGAGCAGCCGGAGAAAATGTACGGGCCGCTTACTTTGAAGAAACTCGGCACTTTTGGTTATTTCTTTTCTCTTGTTTATGTATGGATTGCTACTGTGAACTCACTGGCATGTGCGTGCAAAGGGAATAGCCGAGGACGAAGCAAGGCGTACACAGTGCGCAATGAGGTCATACGGGTCGTGCGTGTAGCTCGGAGGTGAACTCCAAGTAATGCATCGGAACACACCCAAGAGAAAACAACGGGTTGTCACGAGAGAACTAATGCAGCCATGTAAACGAAGCTTGTTGCATGTGAGAAAAACGTGTGGTGGTGCGGTGACGTTTCTTTTTTTCCTTCCATAATGCACGAGTACTGGCAGGTTAAGAAGTACAAAGTTTCATATCTCAACAATACAAATCGGTACCGCGATCGTGTGAATTGCACACAACAACTAACGCAAGTTCTGTCTAAAAATTTTCATCCCATCGAAAACGCCTCTCATGTCTATGAAGGTATTGTAAAAGTCATACTCACGCATGAATGGTATATCTTATCGAGGCGTATAAATTGTGTTCCCTTTATACATATCGCCTTGTGCAATTAACAGAATTTCCAAATCCGGTTCCATTGCTGCGCGACGGAGCTTTAAAGCGCACACTTGAACTGCTCTTTTTTTTTTTCCTCTCTTCCATTTCACAGTTTTCCACAATCACTGAGAATAATTAAAAAAATGAGGAAGAGCTCGGCATCAGTTGAAAATTGCGCTGTTGCAGGCGCGCGATTTGAACGTTTTCTTTTACACGCAATTAGGCGCACCAAATTCGGTGCGTTAGTTGGCGAGGAAATAGATTTCTGCCGGCGGCTGCCGAGCTGGAGCTTCGCTATAACATGACAACAACGCCGTCGATCCTGTGGCGAAGTTGCGTGCGGGAATGCAATCGAAAAAGCTAGCTGACGAAATGTACGCTCTGTATAGAGCAAAGTGTTGCGTTTGATGATTGTTTGTCAAAACCTTGCAAGTGCGAAAACTGTGTACCGAATACGTGGCACGCGGAAGCCGTGCTTGGGGTCGCGCCTGCGAAGCGTTGGTTGATGCTCCTAACGTGTCTCCTAACGCGCGTTCAACACCTGTCAATATTGTATTCCAAATTCGCTCTTAGAGCGGAAGTACATCGTTTTCTCTGTAACTCTGAAGTGGTGCTGGTAGACCATACGTAAGTTTGTCGTTAATCTTGCGATGCGAATGCGGGCCTCGCGTTCTTCAATGCGTGGACGGGAAAGTGTGGTACTGGCATGTCTGCATATGCGAGAGGGTTTGCTGCCGAGTGCGGCCACACCACGATGTAGTTGCCCCTCGAGAAGGCACCGTGGCGCGCACTTGTAGTTCGTGAAACGAGCAGCAGCATGATCAAAGCAATGCAGTGAACAAGCAATAATGTAGCCTAAACATGCACACCCATCTCCGTCGCGCGCAGATCGCGATAACAGCTCCCATGGCGTTGGGCGTGGAGCGCTAACCACTGTCGAGATTAGTGGTGTGGTCTCACACTCGGCACTGGCAATTCACGACGCGCGGCGGTATAAGCGAGATTGTGGTGTTGGCTGAAACGAAAGAGAACAGCGCAGCATGCTGTCGTGTTTAAACTCAATTAAACCGCCTGCGAATGTGCTTTCCTTAGCCGCGAACAAGGCGCCCGCGCGAAAACGTGCCTCCTCCAGCATCCTGGCGAACGGCGGCGGCGGCGTGCGCCGCACCGCCCGAGACGGCTGCGCTGGCGCTGGCCAATCGGCGGGTGAGTTGGAGAGGAGAAGAGTAGTGCGGCGAAGCACGACGCGCGCGGCGCAGGGGTCATTTTCACTCCGGCAGTCGACGACTTCGGACGCTCGCTCCGTTCGCCATGGCCAGGACCAAGCAAACCGCCCGTAAGAGCACCGGTGGGAAGGCTCCGCGTAAGCAGCTTGCTACCAAGGCTGCTCGCAAGAGTGCACCTGCCACAGGTGGGGTTAAGAAACCGCATCGGTACAGGCCTGGGACCGTGGCCCTTCGTGAAATTCGCCGCTACCAGAAGTCGACCGAACTTCTCATCCGCAAGCTGCCGTTCCAGCGCTTGGTGAGGGAAATCGCTCAGGATTTCAAGACCGACCTCCGATTCCAGAGTTCGGCTGTGATGGCCCTTCAGGAGGCCAGCGAGGCCTACCTGGTCGGTCTCTTCGAGGACACCAACCTGTGCGCCATCCACGCCAAGCGCGTTACCATCATGCCGAAGGACATCCAGCTGGCCCGGCGCATCCGTGGCGAGCGCGCCTAAGTTCGGTTCGGCCGCTGTCTGCGCCGCAGCCTCGGTCAGGCAAGCAACACAAAATCTGTCTCGCGTGTGTCCACCTACATGTTTGCTTCGGCCACGGGAGCACGCGAGACCACGTACTCCAACCGTACCCTCTCGGTCTGTCTGTTTTGTTGTTATTTTTTATTATCAATATTTTTTCTCTGTGTGTGTGTCTGTGGTGAGCTGCCGGTGCGAGGTGGTGCCTCGTTTCGGATGCATATGGTAAGTATTGCGCGCGCTCGAGCAAGACGAGAGAGAGGAAAAAAAAAAGAAACAAAATGCGCGTTCGTTGCAAAACGGTTCGCGCATTCATGCGAAGAAGCCGCGCACGAAGACGAAATTAATGCGGCCGATGTTGCGTGCAAGCTTTTGTGTATTGGTATGCCATGCATGCGTTTGTTCACGTTCCTCATGCATACCTGCCTGGCTCATAAGTGCATGCTGGTTGCGGATATGGGCCATTTTTTGTTTGTTTTCAAGGGCCCGATCGCCTATCACATTCCACTACGCGAATCGTACGCTACTTGCAGTGAGGCTCGTCCCTGTGCGCCCCCGGACACCCTGAAGCTCGCTTTCTATCTACATTCGTGCACTGACATGCCAGCTAGCTAGCAGCAGCGTCAGTTCAACAGGCACGGTTGCGCTAATTCAAACAGAGGGAAACGGGCGCAGAGAACGGGATTGCCAAGCAAAACCCTGCCGTCACACGCATTTCGGTGGTCCTGACAAGGACCGTTGGGTTGTGCGACGAGCGCGACTGTAGTCCGGCGGCTGGGAGCTGCTCGCTTACGCCTTCTTCTCGGTCTTCTTTGGGAGAAGCACAGCTTGGATGTTGGGCAAGACGCCGCCCTGCGCGATCGTCACGCCGGAGAGCAGCTTGTTCAGCTCCTCGTCGTTGCGGATGGCGAGCTGCAGGTGGCGGGGGATGATCCTGGTCTTCTTGTTGTCACGAGCCGCGTTGCCAGCGAGCTCGAGCACTTCGGCAGCCAGGTACTCGAGGACGGCCGCGAGGTAGACGGGAGCGCCCGCTCCGACGCGCTCGGCGTAGTTTCCCTTGCGCAGGAGACGGTGGATACGGCCCACGGGGAACTGGAGACCCGCGCGGCTGGAACGCGTCTTGCTCTTGCCCTTCGCCTTGCCGCCTTTGCCGCGTCCGGACATGCTGGTGCTGCTGATGCGTAGAGTGAGACAGAGAAACGCACGACTGACGCAGTCGCGATCTGTGAGCGATTTGAGCCGTGCTCGTAGTGCTTCGCCGCTGTCGCCGCCGCCGGTCCCAAAGGAAAGCGCGAGGGAAAGGGAGAGAGGCCGCGTGGACCAATGGCGCGCGCGGATATGCGAGGTCGCGTGAACACCACCCTCCCGCGATAAAAACGGGGCGCGCGCGACCGGTCGCGCGTATTCCGATCTCGTTTGCTCGGCTACTCACAACGGTGCGATGCCTCCCCAGCCCAGCGGTAAGGCCGTGAAGAAGGCCGGCAAGGCGCAGAAGAACGTGCGCGCCACCGACAAGAAGAAGAAGAAGCGCCGCAGGAAGGAGAGCTTCTCCATCTATATCTACAAGGTGCTGAAGCAGGTGCACCCGGACACTGGAGTCTCCAGCAAGGCCATGTCTATCATGAACAGCTTCGTGAACGACATCTTCGAGCGTATCGCCGCGGAGTCGTCCCGTCTGGCTCACTACAACAAGCGCTCGACCATCACGAGCCGGGAGATCCAGACTGCCGTGCGTCTGCTGTTGCCCGGCGAGCTGGCCAAACACGCCGTGTCCGAGGGCACCAAAGCCGTCACCAAGTACACCAGCTCCAAGTAGGCGACCGAGCGCTCGTCCGCCCAGCCCACACCCAACGGCTCTTCTCAGAGCCACCCAAAGTGTCTGCATTGGCATTGGGATGTAGTGAGAATCTCGACGATTCCGTCCGTTCCCTCTGTTCGACGCTTCCTCGTTTAGAAAAAAACCCGACGCGCGCTGTCGGACAACGCGTTCTCATTGCGACAGCGCGTGTGCTAAAAGTTTCGTAGCAGAAACGCACAGAACGCCAGGCGCTCAGCACAACAACACAAACAAAGCGAGTATAGGGCGCGTGAGCCGACTCCGCGCGAGCGGCCACGTTCGCCTGCACTAATTGCCACGGCGCGTGTTTCGCACACCTAGGCTGATGAGGCGGTCGTTGCTGCACATTTACTTAATTCTGATGTAGCGTAAGTTTTAAAAGCAGGCAGCCCTCGTCCGTTTTTTCACATTTTATTTCTTATTTTCGGTCGACGCGCATTTGCGGGTCCCGAGGTGTGCCTCTATGGCTGCTAGAACTAATGTCGTCGGTCGCTGCGTGTGCTAGAATGCCCACTCGGCGGCCGCCCGCACGTATAGAGCAGTGCTCCGGACTGAAATTTAGAGCCGCGTGCTGTCAGCGCCGCATCGCTGTAGCAGTGGCTGGCGAGCGGAAATGCGTTAGCACGTTCACGAAGCAGCAGCGCGTAAGGGAAATTTTACGCTGTTATTACAAATGTAGTGGTAATTTGAAGTGGAAAAAGGAGAGATGCGCGCGGCTCTCCGCATACTGCATAGCGTTGCGCGCGCGTCCTGCGTAGCTGCCTTCGTACGGGCTGGGCGCGATGGGAGAGGGAGGAGGTCGGAGCGCCGCCAGCACTGCCCTCGCTCTCTTCCGTCCCCTAGAATGCTGAATTTGGCTCGCGCGCGCGTCTTAGGCTGATTTCGCTGACGCTATCTGCGAGGCTACGTAAGCTATCGCGACGAAATTTGACGGTCGTGTGGGCACCAGTCAGCGGTGCCTGCGTGCGAAATTTGAAACGCCTGAGGCGAGCGGAGCATGAGCGCGCCCTGTTTTGCGACTAGTGATCAAGCGAACCGTGTTGGCGTGGCTGAGTTTGAAGTTGTGCGCGCGGTGTGCTTTGCGGCAATGACCAGGGTGCACTTGCAAGCGTAGCCGAGCTAACGGTGAATAGAACGAGTAATCACAATTATGAGAACACAATAAACTTGTTCCTGGGGCGCGACACGAGCAGTGAGTGCGTGCAACATACCACAATAACATTGTTGACACGTTTGTTTTTCCCTTGGCGAGTTGAGCAAAATAAGAAGGGAGGCTGGTTGAACATCAGCCTACGTTGCAGTGTGGAATGCCCAAAAAGAGACAACATAAGAAAAACAAAAGTAAACTCTGCGATTGTGTTGCGAGGCCACTTGTCTTGAACTCAGTGCGTGGCCTAAGCAGGGCTCAGTGCAGCAACCAGCGACTCACTCGCGAAGAGAGGCCGCGCTGCCCGGGAGCCAATCGGCGCGCGTTCATCCTCCTCGCCCTCTTTTTGCGGCGCGGCTTCGTCGCTCAGTCGCGGCGCAAGGACGCGGCATTCGCTTTCCTGACTCGCTCCGAAGCAGCAGCAACAGCCGAGATGTCTGGACGTGGCAAGGGCGGCAAGGGGCTCGGCAAGGGTGGCGCGAAGCGTCATCGTAAGGTGTTGCGTGACAACATCCAAGGCATCACCAAGCCTGCCATCCGTCGCCTCGCTCGCCGTGGCGGTGTCAAGCGTATCTCCGGCCTGATCTACGAGGAGACACGCGGTGTGCTCAAGGTGTTCCTCGAGAACGTGATTCGGGACGCCGTCACCTACACTGAGCACGCCAAGCGCAAGACCGTGACCGCCATGGACGTTGTGTATGCCCTCAAGCGTCAGGGCCGCACCCTCTACGGTTTCGGAGGCTAAGCAGCGCGCGTGCGCGACGTCGTCTGCAAGCAGCGCATCAGCTCCTCTGAAGAACCCAACAGCCCTCTTCAGGGCTACCCACTTGGTGCTTCGGCAGTGATGCGCAGGATTTGCGATCTCCTGCTCCGTTAACCCTCTTTTGCACGCCATTATCTCGCGTTCGGCCCGTACGAGACACGCGCGGTGAACTTGGTCAGGTGAGCGAGCGCAACCGCGTGTATTCATAAGGCGTGGTAGCATAGTTTTTCGCCCTCGCAAGGCGAGCTCTGCTCGATTGCATTTGCGCTCGCCACTGCGTGTTGTGTTGCTGCCATTTCGCCCGCCCTCAGCGTGTCCTAGTTGCGACGTGCCGGTCGTTCGTGCAGCTCAGTTGTCGCCTTTGGTTGGACCCTTGTTGAGCCAGCCAGAGTGGCATGATGATTAAAAGAAAGGTAATCGTAAGCTCGTCGATGCGCATTTTGTCGCTTTGAAGTGGCTCGCTTCTTCTACTCCCTTGGAGAAGAGTATGAGCCGGGCGGCAGCACTCGGTTACATACGCCGAGCGTGGCGGTCAGCGGGCACACTTAAGTTAAGTAAGGCCCCATATTTCACAGCAATAGCTCGTGTGGATATGCAACGAAGCAAAGCACGAGGAAAATATTGCCCGGCACGGGCCAGTGTGTAACAGCTGAAAGCGAGTTTTCTACAGACAGCAGTTATTTGTTCTCTCCAGTGCAAGCGTTAAATGAGCGAGCCTGAGCTGCATTCTGAGCTGCATTCGCACGGCTTCGTTGGTTTGCGTCGGAGAAACAATAATGTGCCAGTCCTCTTGGCCTACGAGCTGAGCGCCCGTCGTGTCCCTCGTCTAGCCTTGTGGTTGTTGCATGCGCGATGGGCGGCCGTGGACTGCCACCGTGCGATTCACAATTGCGTAACTCTTTTGAGCGACGCAAATGAATGGAAAGGTGAGGAGATTAGCTAGGTAGCTGTCGCTAGAACCGGGCTCACTGCGTTGTATTCAAGTGGACGAGGGTGCGCGCGGTAGACACCGAGGGGCGTGCTGTTTTCATTGGTGCTGTTGTCTGTAATACTCGTGCACAGGGGGATTTCTTATGCGCGCGCTATAGGTGATAAGCAGTTGGTTCGAGGTCAATGTGGTTCTTGCAAGCCAATGCACCCCCGAGTCGCCCAAAACAAGAGGAAAATAAAATACAGGAGCAGAGCGGTGAAGTGTGCTTGCCTAGACAGAAATATGCTTTCACAGTGCAGGCTCATTTTCTCCTCGTTATTTGTATACGACTCGCTCTTTCGTCATGCGTGCGCGTAGGTGATGCTGGGCGACCTTGTTCGCGCCATATACTTAGATCGGTAAGGAAGCGGGCGCTGGACATGCGCTGCGTTTAAAGAAAACAAACTTTTTCGAGCAACGTATTTGTGCATGCCAAGCGGGAGACGAGCGGCCGCCCGCTTGGCGATTTGAGCGGTGCATCGCGTATTTGTCGAACTCTTCGCCGCCAGATGGAGCCTCCTGTCCTACGTGTGAACATTTGTCCTTTTGGCAGTTTGTGCCACGCGTATTTATGCGCTGTAAGGCGGTTGCGTAATGTCATTGCGTGGAAGCGCCAAAGTGCACAAGACTACCTCTTGCCGCTGCATCCCTGGAAAATCGTAAATGTGAAAGCTGCTGTACAGAAAGATTCCGAATTTGAACCGGCTGCTCCCTCACTCATGTCGCATGTATTGGCACGCGAAGGTAAGAGAAACTGACACGCGCCGGCCGTCGCCATCGCACGGATTTCGCATTCGTGTTGCGTTTAATGAAAGCCAAGCTCGCGCCAATTATTTTACATTTCTCCCACGAAGCCGCCGGAAATGTGTGCGCCTATGGCCTTGACGTATAGCAAAGCGAGATGATGGCTCAACAGGTAAACAAATGGGGAAGGAGCAGCCGGAGAAAATGTACGGGCCGCTTACTTTGAAGAAACTCGGCACTTTTGGTTATTTCTTTTCTCTTGTTTATGTATGGATTGCGACTGTGAACTCACTGGCATGTGCGTGCAAAGGGAATAGCCGAGGACGAAGCAAGGCGTACACAGTGCGCAATGAGGTCATACGGGTCGTGCGTGTAGCTCGGAGGTGAACTCCAAGTAATGCATCGGAACACACCCAAGAGAAAACAACGGGTTGTCACGAGAGAACTAATGCAGCCATGTAAACGAAGCTTGTTGCATGTGAGAAAAACGTGTGGTGGTGCGGTGACGTTTCTTTTTTTCCTTCCATAATGCACGAGTACTGGCAGGTTAAGAAGTACAAAGTTTCATATCTCAACAATACAAATCGGTACCGCGATCGTGTGAATTGCACACAACAACTAACGCAAGTTCTGTCTAAAAATTTTCATCCCATCGAAAACGCCTCTCATGTCTATGAAGGTATTGTAAAAGTCATACTCACGCATGAATGGTATATCTTATCGAGGCGTATAAATTGTGTTCCCTTTATACATATCGCCTTGTGCAATTAACAGAATTTCCAAATCCGGTTCCATTGCTGCGCGACGGAGCTTTAAAGCGCACACTTGAACTGCTCTTTTTTTTTTTTTTCCTCTCTTCCATTTCACAGTTTTCCACAATCACTGAGAATAATTAAAAAAATGAGGAAGAGCTCGGCATCAGTTGAAAATTGCGCTGTTGCAGGCGCGCGATTTGAACGTTTTCTTTTACACGCAATTAGGCGCACCAAATTCGGTGCGTTAGTTGGCGAGGAAATAGATTTCTGCCGGCGGCTGCCGAGCTGGAGCTTCGCTATAACATGACAACAACGCCGTCGATCCTGTGGCGAAGTTGCGTGCGGGAATGCAATCGAAAAAGCTAGCTGACGAAATGTACGCTCTGTATAGAGCAAAGTGTTGCGTTTGATGATTGTTTGTCAAAACCTTGCAAGTGCGAAAACTGTGTACCGAATACGTGGCACGCGGAAGCCGTGCTTGGGGTCGCGCCTGCGAAGCGTTGGTTGATGCTCCTAACGTGTCTCCTAACGCGCGTTCAACACCTGTCAATATTGTATTCCAAATTCGCTCTTAGAGCGGAAGTACATCGTTTTCTCTGTAACTCTGAAGTGGTGCTGGTAGACCATACGTAAGTTTGTCGTTAATCTTGCGATGCGAATGCGGGCCTCGCGTTCTTCAATGCGTGGACGGGAAAGTGTGGTACTGGCATGTCTGCATATGCGAGAGGGTTTGCTGCCGAGTGCGGCCACACCACGATGTAGTTGCCCCTCGAGAAGGCACCGTGGCGCGCACTTGTAGTTCGTGAAACGAGCAGCAGCATGATCAAAGCAATGCAGTGAACAAGCAATAATGTAGCCTAAACATGCACACCCATCTCCGTCGCGCGCAGATCGCGATAACAGCTCCCATGGCGTTGGGCGTGGAGCGCTAACCACTGTCGAGATTAGTGGTGTGGTCTCACACTCGGCACTGGCAATTCACGACGCGCGGCGGTATAAGCGAGATTGTGGTGTTGGCTGAAACGAAAGAGAACAGCGCAGCATGCTGTCGTGTTTAAACTCAATTAAACCGCCTGCGAATGTGCTTTCCTTAGCCGCGAACAAGGCGCCCGCGCGAAAACGTGCCTCCTCCAGCATCCTGGCGAACGGCGGCGGCGGCGTGCGCCGCACCGCCCGAGACGGCTGCGCTGGCGCTGGCCAATCGGCGGGTGAGTTGGAGAGGAGAAGAGTAGTGCGGCGAAGCACGACGCGCGCGGCGCAGGGGTCATTTTCACTCCGGCAGTCGACGACTTCGGACGCTCGCTCCGTTCGCCATGGCCAGGACCAAGCAAACCGCCCGTAAGAGCACCGGTGGGAAGGCTCCGCGTAAGCAGCTTGCTACCAAGGCTGCTCGCAAGAGTGCACCTGCCACAGGTGGGGTTAAGAAACCGCATCGGTACAGGCCTGGGACCGTGGCCCTTCGTGAAATTCGCCGCTACCAGAAGTCGACCGAACTTCTCATCCGCAAGCTGCCGTTCCAGCGCTTGGTGAGGGAAATCGCTCAGGATTTCAAGACCGACCTCCGATTCCAGAGTTCGGCTGTGATGGCCCTTCAGGAGGCCAGCGAGGCCTACCTGGTCGGTCTCTTCGAGGACACCAACCTGTGCGCCATCCACGCCAAGCGCGTTACCATCATGCCGAAGGACATCCAGCTGGCCCGGCGCATCCGTGGCGAGCGCGCCTAAGTTCGGTTCGGCCGCTGTCTGCGCCGCAGCCTCGGTCAGGCAAGCAACACAAAACGGTCCTTCTCAGGACCACCTACATGTTTGCTTCGGCCACGGGAGCACGCGAGACCACGTACTCCAACCGTACCCTCTCGGTCTGTCTGTTTTGTTGTTATTTTTTATTATCAATATTTTTTCTCTGTGTGTGTGTCTGTGGTGAGCTGCCGGTGCGAGGTGGTGCCTCGTTTCGGATGCATATGGTAAGTATTGCGCGCGCTCGAGCAAGACGAGAGAGAGGAAAAAAAAAAAAGAAACAAAATGCGCGTTCGTTGCAAAACGGTTCGCGCATTCATGCGAAGAAGCCGCGCACGAAGACGAAATTAATGCGGCCGATGTTGCGTGCAAGCTTTTGTGTATTGGTATGCCATGCATGCGTTTGTTCACGTTCCTCATGCATACCTGCCTGGCTCATAAGTGCATGCTGGTTGCGGATATGGGCCATTTTTTGTTTGTTTTCAAGGGCCCGATCGCCTATCACATTCCACTACGCGAATCGTACGCTACTTGCAGTGAGGCTCGTCCCTGTGCGCCCCCGGACACCCTGAAGCTCGCTTTCTATCTACATTCGTGCACTGACATGCCAGCTAGCTAGCAGCAGCGTCAGTTCAACAGGCACGGTTGCGCTAATTCAAACAGAGGGAAACGGGCGCAGAGAACGGGATTGCCAAGCAAAACCCTGCCGTCACACGCATTTCGGTGGTCCTGACAAGGACCGTTGGGTTGTGCGACGAGCGCGACTGTAGTCCGGCGGCTGGGAGCTGCTCGCTTACGCCTTCTTCTCGGTCTTCTTTGGGAGAAGCACAGCTTGGATGTTGGGCAAGACGCCGCCCTGCGCGATCGTCACGCCGGAGAGCAGCTTGTTCAGCTCCTCGTCGTTGCGGATGGCGAGCTGCAGGTGGCGGGGGATGATCCTGGTCTTCTTGTTGTCACGAGCCGCGTTGCCAGCGAGCTCGAGCACTTCGGCAGCCAGGTACTCGAGGACGGCCGCGAGGTAGACGGGAGCGCCCGCTCCGACGCGCTCGGCGTAGTTTCCCTTGCGCAGGAGACGGTGGATACGGCCCACGGGGAACTGGAGACCCGCGCGGCTGGAACGCGTCTTGCTCTTGCCCTTCGCCTTGCCGCCTTTGCCGCGTCCGGACATGCTGGTGCTGCTGATGCGTAGAGTGAGACAGAGAAACGCACGACTGACGCAGTCGCGATCTGTGAGCGATTTGAGCCGTGCTCGTAGTGCCTTCGCCGCTGTCGCCGCCGCCGGTCCCAAAGGAAAGCGCGAGGGAAAGGGAGAGAGGCCGCGTGGACCAATGGCGCGCGCGGATATGCGAGGTCGCGTGAACACCACCCTCCCGCGATAAAAACGGGGCGCGCGCGACCGGTCGCGCGTATTCCGATCTCGTTTGCTCGGCTACTCACAACGGTGCGATGCCTCCCCAGCCCAGCGGTAAGGCCGTGAAGAAGGCCGGCAAGGCGCAGAAGAACGTGCGCGCCACCGACAAGAAGAAGAAGAAGCGCCGCAGGAAGGAGAGCTTCTCCATCTATATCTACAAGGTGCTGAAGCAGGTGCACCCGGACACTGGAGTCTCCAGCAAGGCCATGTCTATCATGAACAGCTTCGTGAACGACATCTTCGAGCGTATCGCCGCGGAGTCGTCCCGTCTGGCTCACTACAACAAGCGCTCGACCATCACGAGCCGGGAGATCCAGACTGCCGTGCGTCTGCTGTTGCCCGGCGAGCTGGCCAAACACGCCGTGTCCGAGGGCACCAAAGCCGTCACCAAGTACACCAGCTCCAAGTAGGCGACCGAGCGCTCGTCCGCCCAGCCCACACCCAACGGCTCTTCTCAGAGCCACCCAAAGTGTCTGCTGCATTGGGATGTAGTGAGAATCTCGACGATTCCGTCCGTTCCCTCTGTTCGACGCTTCCTCGTTTAGAAAAAAAAACCCGACGCGCGCTGTCGGACAACGCGTTCTCATTGCGACAGCGCGTGTGCTAAAAGTTTCGTAGCAGAAACGCACAGAACGCCAGGCGCTCAGCACAACAACACAAACAAAGCGAGTATAGGGCGCGTGAGCCGACTCCGCGCGAGCGGCCACGTTCGCCTGCACTAATTGCCACGGCGCGTGTTTCGCACACCTAGGCTGATGAGGCGGTCGTTGCTGCACATTTACTTAATTCTGATGTAGCGTAAGTTTTAAAAGCAGGCAGCCCTCGTCCGTTTTTTCACATTTTATTTCTTATTTTCGGTCGACGCGCATTTGCGGGTCCCGAGGTGTGCCTCTATGGCTGCTAGAACTAATGTCGTCGGTCGCTGCGTGTGCTAGAATGCCCACTCGGCGGCCGCCCGCACGTATAGAGCAGTGCTCCGGACTGAAATTTAGAGCCGCGTGCTGTCAGCGCCGCATCGCTGTAGCAGTGGCTGGCGAGCGGAAATGCGTTAGCACGTTCACGAAGCAGCAGCGCGTAAGGGAAATTTTACGCTGTTATTACAAATGTAGTGGTAATTTGAAGTGGAAAAAGGAGAGATGCGCGCGGCTCTCCGCATACTGCATAGCGGTTGCGCGCGCGTCCTGCGTAGCTGCCTTCGTACGGGCTGGGCGCGATGGGAGAGGGAGGAGGTCGGAGCGCCGCCAGCACTGCCCTCGCTCTCTTCCGTCCCCTAGAATGCTGAATTTGGCTCGCGCGCGCGTCTTAGGCTGATTTCGCTGACGCTATCTGCGAGGCTACGTAAGCTATCGCGACGAAATTTGACGGTCGTGTGGGCACCAGTCAGCGGTGCCTGCGTGCGAAATTTGAAACGCCTGAGGCGAGCGGAGCATGAGCGCGCCCTGTTTTGCGACTAGTGATCAAGCGAACCGTGTTGGCGTGGCTGAGTTTGAAGTTGTGCGCGCGGTGTGCTTTGCGGCAATGACCAGGGTGCACTTGCAAGCGTAGCCGAGCTAACGGTGAATAGAACGAGTAATCACAATTATGAGAACACAATAAACTTGTTCCTGGGGCGCGACACGAGCAGTGAGTGCGTGCAACATACCACAATAACATTGTTGACACGTTTGTTTTTCCCTTGGCGAGTTGAGCAAAATAAGAAGGGAGGCTGGTTGAACATCAGCCTACGTTGCAGTGTGGAATGCCCAAAAAGAGACAACATAAGAAAAACAAAAGTAAACTCTGCGATTGTGTTGCGAGGCCACTTGTCTTGAACTCAGTGCGTGGCCTAAGCAGGGCTCAGTGCAGCAACCAGCGACTCACTCGCGAAGAGAGGCGCGCTGCCCGGGAGCCAATCGGCGCGCGTTCATCCTCCTCGCCCTCTTTTTTGCGGCGCGGCTTCGTCGCTCAGTCGCGGCGCAAGGACGCGGCATTCGCTTTCCTGACTCGCTCCGAAGCAGCAGCAACAGCCGAGATGTCTGGACGTGGCAAGGGCGGCAAGGGGCTCGGCAAGGGTGGCGCGAAGCGTCATCGTAAGGTGTTGCGTGACAACATCCAAGGCATCACCAAGCCTGCCATCCGTCGCCTCGCTCGCCGTGGCGGTGTCAAGCGTATCTCCGGCCTGATCTACGAGGAGACACGCGGTGTGCTCAAGGTGTTCCTCGAGAACGTGATTCGGGACGCCGTCACCTACACTGAGCACGCCAAGCGCAAGACCGTGACCGCCATGGACGTTGTGTATGCCCTCAAGCGTCAGGGCCGCACCCTCTACGGTTTCGGAGGCTAAGCAGCGCGCGTGCGCGACGTCGTCTGCAAGCAGCGCATCAGCTCCTCTGAAGAACCCAACAGCCCTCTTCAGGGCTACCCACTTGGTGCTTCGGCAGTGATGCGCAGGATTTGCGATCTCCTGCTCCGTTAACCCTCTTTTGCACGCCATTATCTCGCGTTCGGCCGTACGAGACACGCGCGGTGAACTTGGTCAGGTGAGCGAGCGCAACCGCGTGTATTCATAAGGCGTGGTAGCATAGTTTTTTCGCCCTCGCAAGGCGAGCTCTGCTCGATTGCATTTGCGCTCGCCACTGCGTGTTGTGTTGCTGCCATTTCGCCCGCCCTCAGCGTGTCCTAGTTGCGACGTGCCGGTCGTTCGTGCAGCTCAGTTGTCGCCTTTGGTTGGACCCTTGTTGAGCCAGCCAGAGTGGCATGATGATTAAAAGAAAGGTAATCGTAAGCTCGTCGATGCGCATTTTGTCGCTTTGAAGTGGCTCGCTTCTTCTACTCCCTTGGAGAAGAGTATGAGCCGGGCGGCAGCACTCGGTTACATACGCCGAGCGTGGCGGTCAGCGGGCACACTTAAGTTAAGTAAGGCCCCATATTTCACAGCAATAGCTCGTGTGGATATGCAACGAAGCAAAGCACGAGGAAAATATTGCCCGGCACGGGCCAGTGTGTAACAGCTGAAAGCGAGTTTTCTACAGACAGCAGTTATTTGTTCTCTCCAGTGCAAGCGTTAAATGAGCGAGCCTGAGCTGCATTCTGAGCTGCATTCGCACGGCTTCGTTGGTTTGCGTCGGAGAAACAATAATGTGCCAGTCCTCTTGGCCTACGAGCTGAGCGCCCGTCGTGTCCCTCGTCTAGCCTTGTGGTTGTTGCATGCGCGATGGGCGGCCGTGGACTGCCACCGTGCGATTCACAATTGCGTAACTCTTTTGAGCGACGCAAATGAATGGAAAGGTGAGGAGATTAGCTAGGTAGCTGTCGCTAGAACCGGGCTCACTGCGTTGTATTCAAGTGGACGAGGGTGCGCGCGGTAGACACCGAGGGGCGTGCTGTTTTCATTGGTGCTGTTGTCTGTAATACTCGTGCACAGGGGGATTTCTTATGCGCGCGCTATAGGTGATAAGCAGTTGGTTCGAGGTCAATGTGGTTCTTGCAAGCCAATGCACCCCCGAGTCGCCCAAAACAAGAGGAAAATAAAATACAGGAGCAGAGCGGTGAAGTGTGCTTGCCTAGACAGAAATATGCTTTCACAGTGCAGGCTCATTTTCTCTCGTTATTTGTATACGACTCGCTCTTTCGTCATGCGTGCGCGTAGGTGATGCTGGGCGACCTTGTTCGCGCCATATACTTAGATCGGTAAGGAAGCGGGCGCTGGACATGCGCTGCGTTTAAAGAAAACAAACTTTTTCGAGCAACGTATTTGTGCATGCCAAGCGGGAGACGAGCGGCCGCCCGCTTGGCGATTTGAGCGGTGCATCGCGTATTTGTCGAACTCTTCGCCGCCAGATGGAGCCTCCTGTCCTACGTGTGAACATTTGTCCTTTTGGCAGTTTGTGCCACGCGTATTTATGCGCTGTAAGGCGGTTGCGTAATGTCATTGCGTGGAAGCGCCAAAGTGCACAAGACTACCTCTTGCCGCTGCATCCCTGGAAAATCGTAAATGTGAAAGCTGCTGTACAGAAAGATTCCGAATTTGAACCGGCTGCTCCCTCACTCATGTCGCATGTATTGGCACGCGAAGGTAAGAGAAACTGACACGCGCCGGCCGTCGCCATCGCACGGATTTCGCATTCGTGTTGCGTTTAATGAAAGCCAAGCTCGCGCCAATTATTTTACATTTCTCCCACGAAGCCGCCGGGAAATGTGTGCGCCTATGGCCTTGACGTATAGCAAAGCGAGATGATGGCTCAACAGGTAAACAAATGGGGAAGGAGCAGCCGGAGAAAATGTACGGGCCGCTTACTTTGAAGAAACTCGGCACTTTTGGTTATTTCTTTTCTCTTGTTTATGTATGGATTGCGACTGTGAACTCACTGGCATGTGCGTGCAAAGGGAATAGCCGAGGACGAAGCAAGGCGTACACAGTGCGCAATGAGGTCATACGGGTCGTGCGTGTAGCTCGGAGGTGAACTCCAAGTAATGCATCGGAACACACCCAAGAGAAAAACAACGGGTTGTCACGAGAGAACTAATGCAGCCATGTAAACGAAGCTTGTTGCATGTGAGAAAAACGTGTGGTGGTGCGGTGACGTTTCTTTTTTTCCTTCCATAATGCACGAGTACTGGCAGGTTAAGAAGTACAAAGTTTCATATCTCAACAATACAAATCGGTACCGCGATCGTGTGAATTGCACACAACAACTAACGCAAGTTCTGTCTAAAAATTTTCATCCCATCGAAAACGCCTCTCATGTCTATGAAGGTATTGTAAAAGTCATACTCACGCATGAATGGTATATCTTATCGAGGCGTATAAATTGTGTTCCCTTGTATACATATCGCCTTGTGCAATTAACAGAATTTCCAAATCCGGTTCCATTGCTGCGCGACGGAGCTTTAAAGCGCACACTTGAACTGCTCTTTTTTTTTTTTTTCCTCTCTTCCATTTCACAGTTTTCCACAATCACTGAGAATAATTAAAAAAATGAGGAAGAGCTCGGCATCAGTTGAAAATTGCGCTGTTGCAGGCGCGCGATTTGAACGTTTTCTTTTACACGCAATTAGGCGCACCAAATTCGGTGCGTTAGTTGGCGAGGAAATAGATTTCTGCCGGCGGCTGCCGAGCTGGAGCTTCGCTATAACATGACAACAACGCCGTCGATCCTGTGGCGAAGTTGCGTGCGGGAATGCAATCGAAAAAGCTAGCTGACGAAATGTACGCTCTGTATAGAGCAAAGTGTTGCGTTTGATGATTGTTTGTCAAAACCTTGCAAGTGCGAAAACTGTGTACCGAATACGTGGCACGCGGAAGCCGTGCTTGGGGTCGCGCCTGCGAAGCGTTGGTTGATGCTCCTAACGTGTCTCCTAACGCGCGTTCAACACCTGTCAATATTGTATTCCAAATTCGCTCTTAGAGCGGAAGTACATCGTTTTCTCTGTAACTCTGAAGTGGTGCTGGTAGACCATACGTAAGTTTGTCGTTAATCTTGCGATGCGAATGCGGGCCTCGCGTTCTTCAATGCGTGGACGGGAAAGTGTGGTACTGGCATGTCTGCATATGCGAGAGGGTTTGCTGCCGAGTGCGGCCACACCACGATGTAGTTGCCCCTCGAGAAGGCACCGTGGCGCGCACTTGTAGTTCGTGAAACGAGCAGCAGCATGATCAAAGCAATGCAGTGAACAAGCAATAATGTAGCCTAAACATGCACACCCATCTCCGTCGCGCGCAGATCGCGATAACAGCTCCCATGGCGTTGGGCGTGGAGCGCTAACCACTGTCGAGATTAGTGGTGTGGTCTCACACTCGGCACTGGCAATTCACGACGCGCGGCGGTATAAGCGAGATTGTGGTGTTGGCTGAAACGAAAGAGAACAGCGCAGCATGCTGTCGTGTTTAAACTCAATTAAACCGCCTGCGAATGTGCTTTCCTTAGCCGCGAACAAGGCGCCCGCGCGAAAACGTGCCTCCTCCAGCATCCTGGCGAACGGCGGCGGCGGCGTGCGCCGCACCGCCCGAGACGGCTGCGCTGGCGCTGGCCAATCGGCGGGTGAGTTGGAGAGGAGAAGAGTAGTGCGGCGAAGCACGACGCGCGCGGCGCAGGGGTCATTTTCACTCCGGCAGTCGACGACTTCGGACGCTCGCTCCGTTCGCCATGGCCAGGACCAAGCAAACCGCCCGTAAGAGCACCGGTGGGAAGGCTCCGCGTAAGCAGCTTGCTACCAAGGCTGCTCGCAAGAGTGCACCTGCCACAGGTGGGGTTAAGAAACCGCATCGGTACAGGCCTGGGACCGTGGCCCTTCGTGAAATTCGCCGCTACCAGAAGTCGACCGAACTTCTCATCCGCAAGCTGCCGTTCCAGCGCTTGGTGAGGGAAATCGCTCAGGATTTCAAGACCGACCTCCGATTCCAGAGTTCGGCTGTGATGGCCCTTCAGGAGGCCAGCGAGGCCTACCTGGTCGGTCTCTTCGAGGACACCAACCTGTGCGCCATCCACGCCAAGCGCGTTACCATCATGCCGAAGGACATCCAGCTGGCCCGGCGCATCCGTGGCGAGCGCGCCTAAGTTCGGTTCGGCCGCTGTCTGCGCCGCAGCCTCGGTCAGGCAAGCAACACAAAACGGTCCTTCTCAGGACCACCTACATGTTTGCTTCGGCCACGGGAGCACGCGAGACCACGTACTCCAACCGTACCCTCTCGGTCTGTCTGTTTTGTTGTTATTTTTTATTATCAATATTTTTTCTCTGTGTGTGTGTCTGTGGTGAGCTGCCGGTGCGAGGTGGTGCCTCGTTTCGGATGCATATGGTAAGTATTGCGCGCGCTCGAGCAAGACGAGAGAGAGGAAAAAAAAAAAGAAACAAAATGCGCGTTCGTTGCAAAACGGTTCGCGCATTCATGCGAAGAAGCCGCGCACGAAGACGAAATTAATGCGGCCGATGTTGCGTGCAAGCTTTTGTGTATTGGTATGCCATGCATGCGTTTGTTCACGTTCCTCATGCATACCTGCCTGGCTCATAAGTGCATGCTGGTTGCGGATATGGGCCATTTTTTGTTTGTTTTCAAGGGCCCGATCGCCTATCACATTCCACTACGCGAATCGTACGCTACTTGCAGTGAGGCTCGTCCCTGTGCGCCCCCGGACACCCTGAAGCTCGCTTTCTATCTACATTCGTGCACTGACATGCCAGCTAGCTAGCAGCAGCGTCAGTTCAACAGGCACGGTTGCGCTAATTCAAACAGAGGGAAACGGGCGCAGAGAACGGGATTGCCAAGCAAAACCCTGCCGTCACACGCATTTCGGTGGTCCTGACAAGGACCGTTGGGTTGTGCGACGAGCGCGACTGTAGTCCGGCGGCTGGGAGCTGCTCGCTTACGCCTTCTTCTCGGTCTTCTTTGGGAGAAGCACAGCTTGGATGTTGGGCAAGACGCCGCCCTGCGCGATCGTCACGCCGGAGAGCAGCTTGTTCAGCTCCTCGTCGTTGCGGATGGCGAGCTGCAGGTGGCGGGGGATGATCCTGGTCTTCTTGTTGTCACGAGCCGCGTTGCCAGCGAGCTCGAGCACTTCGGCAGCCAGGTACTCGAGGACGGCCGCGAGGTAGACGGGAGCGCCCGCTCCGACGCGCTCGGCGTAGTTTCCCTTGCGCAGGAGACGGTGGATACGGCCCACGGGGAACTGGAGACCCGCGCGGCTGGAACGCGTCTTGCTCTTGCCCTTCGCCTTGCCGCCTTTGCCGCGTCCGGACATGCTGGTGCTGCTGATGCGTAGAGTGAGACAGAGAAACGCACGACTGACGCAGTCGCGATCTGTGAGCGATTTGAGCCGTGCTCGTAGTGCCTTCGCCGCTGTCGCCGCCGCCGGTCCCAAAGGAAAGCGCGAGGGAAAGGGAGAGAGGCCGCGTGGACCAATGGCGCGCGCGGATATGCGAGGTCGCGTGAACACCACCCTCCCGCGATAAAAACGGGGCGCGCGCGACCGGTCGCGCGTATTCCGATCTCGTTTGCTCGGCTACTCACAACGGTGCGATGCCTCCCCAGCCCAGCGGTAAGGCCGTGAAGAAGGCCGGCAAGGCGCAGAAGAACGTGCGCGCCACCGACAAGAAGAAGAAGAAGCGCCGCAGGAAGGAGAGCTTCTCCATCTATATCTACAAGGTGCTGAAGCAGGTGCACCCGGACACTGGAGTCTCCAGCAAGGCCATGTCTATCATGAACAGCTTCGTGAACGACATCTTCGAGCGTATCGCCGCGGAGTCGTCCCGTCTGGCTCACTACAACAAGCGCTCGACCATCACGAGCCGGGAGATCCAGACTGCCGTGCGTCTGCTGTTGCCCGGCGAGCTGGCCAAACACGCCGTGTCCGAGGGCACCAAAGCCGTCACCAAGTACACCAGCTCCAAGTAGGCGACCGAGCGCTCGTCCGCCCAGCCCACACCCAACGGCTCTTCTCAGAGCCACCCAAAGTGTCTGCATTGGCATTGGGATGTAGTGAGAATCTCGACGATTCCGTCCGTTCCCTCTGTTCGACGCTTCCTCGTTTAGAAAAAAAACCCGACGCGCGCTGTCGGACAACGCGTTCTCATTGCGACAGCGCGTGTGCTAAAAGTTTCGTAGCAGAAACGCACAGAACGCCAGGCGCTCAGCACAACAACACAAACAAAGCGAGTATAGGGCGCGTGAGCCGACTCCGCGCGAGCGGCCACGTTCGCCTGCACTAATTGCCACGGCGCGTGTTTCGCACACCTAGGCTGATGAGGCGGTCGTTGCTGCACATTTACTTAATTCTGATGTAGCGTAAGTTTTAAAAGCAGGCAGCCCTCGTCCGTTTTTTCACATTTTATTTCTTATTTTCGGTCGACGCGCATTTGCGGGTCCCGAGGTGTGCCTCTATGGCTGCTAGAACTAATGTCGTCGGTCGCTGCGTGTGCTAGAATGCCCACTCGGCGGCCGCCCGCACGTATAGAGCAGTGCTCCGGACTGAAATTTAGAGCCGCGTGCTGTCAGCGCCGCATCGCTGTAGCAGTGGCTGGCGAGCGGAAATGCGTTAGCACGTTCACGAAGCAGCAGCGCGTAAGGGAAATTTTACGCTGTTATTACAAATGTAGTGGTAATTTGAAGTGGAAAAAGGAGAGATGCGCGCGGCTCTCCGCATACTGCATAGCGGTTGCGCGCGCGTCCTGCGTAGCTGCCTTCGTACGGGCTGGGCGCGATGGGAGAGGGAGGAGGTCGGAGCGCCGCCAGCACTGCCCTCGCTCTCTTCCGTCCCCTAGAATGCTGAATTTGGCTCGCGCGCGCGTCTTAGGCTGATTTCGCTGACGCTATCTGCGAGGCTACGTAAGCTATCGCGACGAAATTTGACGGTCGTGTGGGCACCAGTCAGCGGTGCCTGCGTGCGAAATTTGAAACGCCTGAGGCGAGCGGAGCATGAGCGCGCCCTGTTTTGCGACTAGTGATCAAGCGAACCGTGTTGGCGTGGCTGAGTTTGAAGTTGTGCGCGCGGTGTGCTTTGCGGCAATGACCAGGGTGCACTTGCAAGCGTAGCCGAGCTAACGGTGAATAGAACGAGTAATCACAATTATGAGAACACAATAAACTTGTTCCTGGGGCGCGACACGAGCAGTGAGTGCGTGCAACATACCACAATAACATTGTTGACACGTTTGTTTTTCCCTTGGCGAGTTGAGCAAAATAAGAAGGGAGGCTGGTTGAACATCAGCCTACGTTGCAGTGTGGAATGCCCAAAAAGAGACAACATAAGAAAAACAAAAGTAAACTCTGCGATTGTGTTGCGAGGCCACTTGTCTTGAACTCAGTGCGTGGCCTAAGCAGGGCTCAGTGCAGCAACCAGCGACTCACTCGCGAAGAGAGGCCGCGCTGCCCGGGAGCCAATCGGCGCGCGTTCATCCTCCTCGCCCTCTTTTTTGCGGCGCGGCTTCGTCGCTCAGTCGCGGCGCAAGGACGCGGCATTCGCTTTCCTGACTCGCTCCGAAGCAGCAGCAACAGCCGAGATGTCTGGACGTGGCAAGGGCGGCAAGGGGCTCGGCAAGGGTGGCGCGAAGCGTCATCGTAAGGTGTTGCGTGACAACATCCAAGGCATCACCAAGCCTGCCATCCGTCGCCTCGCTCGCCGTGGCGGTGTCAAGCGTATCTCCGGCCTGATCTACGAGGAGACACGCGGTGTGCTCAAGGTGTTCCTCGAGAACGTGATTCGGGACGCCGTCACCTACACTGAGCACGCCAAGCGCAAGACCGTGACCGCCATGGACGTTGTGTATGCCCTCAAGCGTCAGGGCCGCACCCTCTACGGTTTCGGAGGCTAAGCAGCGCGCGTGCGCGACGTCGTCTGCAAGCAGCGCATCAGCTCCTCTGAAGAACCCAACAGCCCTCTTCAGGGCTACCCACTTGGTGCTTCGGCAGTGATGCGCAGGATTTGCGATCTCCTGCTCCGTTAACCCTCTTTTGCACGCCATTATCTCGCGTTCGGCCGTACGAGACACGCGCGGTGAACTTGGTCAGGTGAGCGAGCGCAACCGCGTGTATTCATAAGGCGTGGTAGCATAGTTTTTCGCCCTCGCAAGGCGAGCTCTGCTCGATTGCATTTGCGCTCGCCACTGCGTGTTGTGTTGCTGCCATTTCGCCCGCCCTCAGCGTGTCCTAGTTGCGACGTGCCGGTCGTTCGTGCAGCTCAGTTGTCGCCTTTGGTTGGACCCTTGTTGAGCCAGCCAGAGTGGCATGATGATTAAAAGAAAGGTAATCGTAAGCTCGTCGATGCGCATTTTGTCGCTTTGAAGTGGCTCGCTTCTTCTACTCCCTTGGAGAAGAGTATGAGCCGGGCGGCAGCACTCGGTTACATACGCCGAGCGTGGCGGTCAGCGGGCACACTTAAGTTAAGTAAGGCCCCATATTTCACAGCAATAGCTCGTGTGGATATGCAACGAAGCAAAGCACGAGGAAAATATTGCCCGGCACGGGCCAGTGTGTAACAGCTGAAAGCGAGTTTTCTACAGACAGCAGTTATTTGTTCTCTCCAGTGCAAGCGTTAAATGAGCGAGCCTGAGCTGCATTCTGAGCTGCATTCGCACGGCTTCGTTGGTTTGCGTCGGAGAAACAATAATGTGCCAGTCCTCTTGGCCTACGAGCTGAGCGCCCGTCGTGTCCCTCGTCTAGCCTTGTGGTTGTTGCATGCGCGATGGGCGGCCGTGGACTGCCACCGTGCGATTCACAATTGCGTAACTCTTTTGAGCGACGCAAATGAATGGAAAGGTGAGGAGATTAGCTAGGTAGCTGTCGCTAGAACCGGGCTCACTGCGTTGTATTCAAGTGGACGAGGGTGCGCGCGGTAGACACCGAGGGGCGTGCTGTTTTCATTGGTGCTGTTGTCTGTAATACTCGTGCACAGGGGGATTTCTTATGCGCGCGCTATAGGTGATAAGCAGTTGGTTCGAGGTCAATGTGGTTCTTGCAAGCCAATGCACCCCCGAGTCGCCCAAAACAAGAGGAAAATAAAATACAGGAGCAGAGCGGTGAAGTGTGCTTGCCTAGACAGAAATATGCTTTCACAGTGCAGGCTCATTTTCTCTCGTTATTTGTATACGACTCGCTCTTTCGTCATGCGTGCGCGTAGGTGATGCTGGGCGACCTTGTTCGCGCCATATACTTAGATCGGTAAGGAAGCGGGCGCTGGACATGCGCTGCGTTTAAAGAAAACAAACTTTTTCGAGCAACGTATTTGTGCATGCCAAGCGGGAGACGAGCGGCCGCCCGCTTGGCGATTTGAGCGGTGCATCGCGTATTTGTCGAACTCTTCGCCGCCAGATGGAGCCTCCTGTCCTACGTGTGAACATTTGTCCTTTTGGCAGTTTGTGCCACGCGTATTTATGCGCTGTAAGGCGGTTGCGTAATGTCATTGCGTGGAAGCGCCAAAGTGCACAAGACTACCTCTTGCCGCTGCATCCCTGGAAAATCGTAAATGTGAAAGCTGCTGTACAGAAAGATTCCGAATTTGAACCGGCTGCTCCCTCACTCATGTCGCATGTATTGGCACGCGAAGGTAAGAGAAACTGACACGCGCCGGCCGTCGCCATCGCACGGATTTCGCATTCGTGTTGCGTTTAATGAAAGCCAAGCTCGCGCCAATTATTTTACATTTCTCCCACGAAGCCGCCGGGAAATGTGTGCGCCTATGGCCTTGACGTATAGCAAAGCGAGATGATGGCTCAACAGGTAAACAAATGGGGAAGGAGCAGCCGGAGAAAATGTACGGGCCGCTTACTTTGAAGAAACTCGGCACTTTTGGTTATTTCTTTTCTCTTGTTTATGTATGGATTGCGACTGTGAACTCACTGGCATGTGCGTGCAAAGGGAATAGCCGAGGACGAAGCAAGGCGTACACAGTGCGCAATGAGGTCATACGGGTCGTGCGTGTAGCTCGGAGGTGAACTCCAAGTAATGCATCGGAACACACCCAAGAGAAAACAACGGGTTGTCACGAGAGAACTAATGCAGCCATGTAAACGAAGCTTGTTGCATGTGAGAAAAACGTGTGGTGGTGCGGTGACGTTTCTTTTTTTCCTTCCATAATGCACGAGTACTGGCAGGTTAAGAAGTACAAAGTTTCATATCTCAACAATACAAATCGGTACCGCGATCGTGTGAATTGCACACAACAACTAACGCAAGTTCTGTCTAAAAATTTTCATCCCATCGAAAACGCCTCTCATGTCTATGAAGGTATTGTAAAAGTCATACTCACGCATGAATGGTATATCTTATCGAGGCGTATAAATTGTGTTCCCTTTATACATATCGCCTTGTGCAATTAACAGAATTTCCAAATCCGGTTCCATTGCTGCGCGACGGAGCTTTAAAGCGCACACTTGAACTGCTCTTTTTTTTTTTTTTCCTCTCTTCCATTTCACAGTTTTCCACAATCACTGAGAATAATTAAAAAAATGAGGAAGAGCTCGGCATCAGTTGAAAATTGCGCTGTTGCAGGCGCGCGATTTGAACGTTTTCTTTTACACGCAATTAGGCGCACCAAATTCGGTGCGTTAGTTGGCGAGGAAATAGATTTCTGCCGGCGGCTGCCGAGCTGGAGCTTCGCTATAACATGACAACAACGCCGTCGATCCTGTGGCGAAGTTGCGTGCGGGAATGCAATCGAAAAAGCTAGCTGACGAAATGTACGCTCTGTATAGAGCAAAGTGTTGCGTTTGATGATTGTTTGTCAAAACCTTGCAAGTGCGAAAACTGTGTACCGAATACGTGGCACGCGGAAGCCGTGCTTGGGGTCGCGCCTGCGAAGCGTTGGTTGATGCTCCTAACGTGTCTCCTAACGCGCGTTCAACACCTGTCAATATTGTATTCCAAATTCGCTCTTAGAGCGGAAGTACATCGTTTTCTCTGTAACTCTGAAGTGGTGCTGGTAGACCATACGTAAGTTTGTCGTTAATCTTGCGATGCGAATGCGGGCCTCGCGTTCTTCAATGCGTGGACGGGAAAGTGTGGTACTGGCATGTCTGCATATGCGAGAGGGTTTGCTGCCGAGTGCGGCCACACCACGATGTAGTTGCCCCTCGAGAAGGCACCGTGGCGCGCACTTGTAGTTCGTGAAACGAGCAGCAGCATGATCAAAGCAATGCAGTGAACAAGCAATAATGTAGCCTAAACATGCACACCCATCTCCGTCGCGCGCAGATCGCGATAACAGCTCCCATGGCGTTGGGCGTGGAGCGCTAACCACTGTCGAGATTAGTGGTGTGGTCTCACACTCGGCACTGGCAATTCACGACGCGCGGCGGTATAAGCGAGATTGTGGTGTTGGCTGAAACGAAAGAGAACAGCGCAGCATGCTGTCGTGTTTAAACTCAATTAAACCGCCTGCGAATGTGCTTTCCTTAGCCGCGAACAAGGCGCCCGCGCGAAAACGTGCCTCCTCCAGCATCCTGGCGAACGGCGGCGGCGGCGTGCGCCGCACCGCCCGAGACGGCTGCGCTGGCGCTGGCCAATCGGCGGGTGAGTTGGAGAGGAGAAGAGTAGTGCGGCGAAGCACGACGCGCGCGGCGCAGGGGTCATTTTCACTCCGGCAGTCGACGACTTCGGACGCTCGCTCCGTTCGCCATGGCCAGGACCAAGCAAACCGCCCGTAAGAGCACCGGTGGGAAGGCTCCGCGTAAGCAGCTTGCTACCAAGGCTGCTCGCAAGAGTGCACCTGCCACAGGTGGGGTTAAGAAACCGCATCGGTACAGGCCTGGGACCGTGGCCCTTCGTGAAATTCGCCGCTACCAGAAGTCGACCGAACTTCTCATCCGCAAGCTGCCGTTCCAGCGCTTGGTGAGGGAAATCGCTCAGGATTTCAAGACCGACCTCCGATTCCAGAGTTCGGCTGTGATGGCCCTTCAGGAGGCCAGCGAGGCCTACCTGGTCGGTCTCTTCGAGGACACCAACCTGTGCGCCATCCACGCCAAGCGCGTTACCATCATGCCGAAGGACATCCAGCTGGCCCGGCGCATCCGTGGCGAGCGCGCCTAAGTTCGGTTCGGCCGCTGTCTGCGCCGCAGCCTCGGTCAGGCAAGCAACACAAAACGGTCCTTCTCAGGACCACCTACATGTTTGCTTCGGCCACGGGAGCACGCGAGACCACGTACTCCAACCGTACCCTCTCGGTCTGTCTGTTTTGTTGTTATTTTTTATTATCAATATTTTTTCTCTGTGTGTGTGTCTGTGGTGAGCTGCCGGTGCGAGGTGGTGCCTCGTTTCGGATGCATATGGTAAGTATTGCGCGCGCTCGAGCAAGACGAGAGAGAGGAAAAAAAAAAAGAAACAAAATGCGCGTTCGTTGCAAAACGGTTCGCGCATTCATGCGAAGAAGCCGCGCACGAAGACGAAATTAATGCGGCCGATGTTGCGTGCAAGCTTTTGTGTATTGGTATGCCATGCATGCGTTTGTTCACGTTCCTCATGCATACCTGCCTGGCTCATAAGTGCATGCTGGTTGCGGATATGGGCCATTTTTTGTTTGTTTTCAAGGGCCCGATCGCCTATCACATTCCACTACGCGAATCGTACGCTACTTGCAGTGAGGCTCGTCCCTGTGCGCCCCCGGACACCCTGAAGCTCGCTTTCTATCTACATTCGTGCACTGACATGCCAGCTAGCTAGCAGCAGCGTCAGTTCAACAGGCACGGTTGCGCTAATTCAAACAGAGGGAAACGGGCGCAGAGAACGGGATTGCCAAGCAAAACCCTGCCGTCACACGCATTTCGGTGGTCCTGACAAGGACCGTTGGGTTGTGCGACGAGCGCGACTGTAGTCCGGCGGCTGGGAGCTGCTCGCTTACGCCTTCTTCTCGGTCTTCTTTGGGAGAAGCACAGCTTGGATGTTGGGCAAGACGCCGCCCTGCGCGATCGTCACGCCGGAGAGCAGCTTGTTCAGCTCCTCGTCGTTGCGGATGGCGAGCTGCAGGTGGCGGGGGATGATCCTGGTCTTCTTGTTGTCACGAGCCGCGTTGCCAGCGAGCTCGAGCACTTCGGCAGCCAGGTACTCGAGGACGGCCGCGAGGTAGACGGGAGCGCCCGCTCCGACGCGCTCGGCGTAGTTTCCCTTGCGCAGGAGACGGTGGATACGGCCCACGGGGAACTGGAGACCCGCGCGGCTGGAACGCGTCTTGCTCTTGCCCTTCGCCTTGCCGCCTTTGCCGCGTCCGGACATGCTGGTGCTGCTGATGCGTAGAGTGAGACAGAGAAACGCACGACTGACGCAGTCGCGATCTGTGAGCGATTTGAGCCGTGCTCGTAGTGCCTTCGCCGCTGTCGCCGCCGCCGGTCCCAAAGGAAAGCGCGAGGGAAAGGGAGAGAGGCCGCGTGGACCAATGGCGCGCGCGGATATGCGAGGTCGCGTGAACACCACCCTCCCGCGATAAAAACGGGGCGCGCGCGACCGGTCGCGCGTATTCCGATCTCGTTTGCTCGGCTACTCACAACGGTGCGATGCCTCCCCAGCCCAGCGGTAAGGCCGTGAAGAAGGCCGGCAAGGCGCAGAAGAACGTGCGCGCCACCGACAAGAAGAAGAAGAAGCGCCGCAGGAAGGAGAGCTTCTCCATCTATATCTACAAGGTGCTGAAGCAGGTGCACCCGGACACTGGAGTCTCCAGCAAGGCCATGTCTATCATGAACAGCTTCGTGAACGACATCTTCGAGCGTATCGCCGCGGAGTCGTCCCGTCTGGCTCACTACAACAAGCGCTCGACCATCACGAGCCGGGAGATCCAGACTGCCGTGCGTCTGCTGTTGCCCGGCGAGCTGGCCAAACACGCCGTGTCCGAGGGCACCAAAGCCGTCACCAAGTACACCAGCTCCAAGTAGGCGACCGAGCGCTCGTCCGCCCAGCCCACACCCAACGGCTCTTCTCAGAGCCACCCAAAGTGTCTGCATTGGCATTGGGATGTAGTGAGAATCTCGACGATTCCGTCCGTTCCCTCTGTTCGACGCTTCCTCGTTTAGAAAAAAAACCCGACGCGCGCTGTCGGACAACGCGTTCTCATTGCGACAGCGCGTGTGCTAAAAGTTTCGTAGCAGAAACGCACAGAACGCCAGGCGCTCAGCACAACAACACAAACAAAGCGAGTATAGGGCGCGTGAGCCGACTCCGCGCGAGCGGCCACGTTCGCCTGCACTAATTGCCACGCGCGCGTGTTTCGCACACCTAGGCTGATGAGGCGGTCGTTGCTGCACATTTACTTAATTCTGATGTAGCGTAAGTTTTAAAAGCAGGCAGCCCTCGTCCGTTTTTTCACATTTTATTTCTTATTTTCGGTCGACGCGCATTTGCGGGTCCCGAGGTGTGCCTCTATGGCTGCTAGAACTAATGTCGTCGGTCGCTGCGTGTGCTAGAATGCCCACTCGGCGGCCGCCCGCACGTATAGAGCAGTGCTCCGGACTGAAATTTAGAGCCGCGTGCTGTCAGCGCCGCATCGCTGTAGCAGTGGCTGGCGAGCGGAAATGCGTTAGCACGTTCACGAAGCAGCAGCGCGTAAGGGAAATTTTACGCTGTTATTACAAATGTAGTGGTAATTTGAAGTGGAAAAAGGAGAGATGCGCGCGGCTCTCCGCATACTGCATAGCGGTTGCGCGCGCGTCCTGCGTAGCTGCCTTCGTACGGGCTGGGCGCGATGGGAGAGGGAGGAGGTCGGAGCGCCGCCAGCACTGCCCTCGCTCTCTTCCGTCCCCTAGAATGCTGAATTTGGCTCGCGCGCGCGTCTTAGGCTGATTTCGCTGACGCTATCTGCGAGGCTACGTAAGCTATCGCGACGAAATTTGACGGTCGTGTGGGCACCAGTCAGCGGTGCCTGCGTGCGAAATTTGAAACGCCTGAGGCGAGCGGAGCATGAGCGCGCCCTGTTTTGCGACTAGTGATCAAGCGAACCGTGTTGGCGTGGCTGAGTTTGAAGTTGTGCGCGCGGTGTGCTTTGCGGCAATGACCAGGGTGCACTTGCAAGCGTAGCCGAGCTAACGGTGAATAGAACGAGTAATCACAATTATGAGAACACAATAAACTTGTTCCTGGGGCGCGACACGAGCAGTGAGTGCGTGCAACATACCACAATAACATTGTTGACACGTTTGTTTTTCCCTTGGCGAGTTGAGCAAAATAAGAAGGGAGGCTGGTTGAACATCAGCCTACGTTGCAGTGTGGAATGCCCAAAAAGAGACAACATAAGAAAAACAAAAGTAAACTCTGCGATTGTGTTGCGAGGCCACTTGTCTTGAACTCAGTGCGTGGCCTAAGCAGGGCTCAGTGCAGCAACCAGCGACTCACTCGCGAAGAGAGGCCGCGCTGCCCGGGAGCCAATCGGCGCGCGTTCATCCTCCTCGCCCTCTTTTTTGCGGCGCGGCTTCGTCGCTCAGTCGCGGCGCAAGGACGCGGCATTCGCTTTCCTGACTCGCTCCGAAGCAGCAGCAACAGCCGAGATGTCTGGACGTGGCAAGGGCGGCAAGGGGCTCGGCAAGGGTGGCGCGAAGCGTCATCGTAAGGTGTTGCGTGACAACATCCAAGGCATCACCAAGCCTGCCATCCGTCGCCTCGCTCGCCGTGGCGGTGTCAAGCGTATCTCCGGCCTGATCTACGAGGAGACACGCGGTGTGCTCAAGGTGTTCCTCGAGAACGTGATTCGGGACGCCGTCACCTACACTGAGCACGCCAAGCGCAAGACCGTGACCGCCATGGACGTTGTGTATGCCCTCAAGCGTCAGGGCCGCACCCTCTACGGTTTCGGAGGCTAAGCAGCGCGCGTGCGCGACGTCGTCTGCAAGCAGCGCATCAGCTCCTCTGAAGAACCCAACAGCCCTCTTCAGGGCTACCCACTTGGTGCTTCGGCAGTGATGCGCAGGATTTGCGATCTCCTGCTCCGTTAACCCTCTTTTGCACGCCATTATCTCGCGTTCGGCCGTACGAGACACGCGCGGTGAACTTGGTCAGGTGAGCGAGCGCAACCGCGTGTATTCATAAGGCGTGGTAGCATAGTTTTTCGCCCTCGCAAGGCGAGCTCTGCTCGATTGCATTTGCGCTCGCCACTGCGTGTTGTGTTGCTGCCATTTCGCCCGCCCTCAGCGTGTCCTAGTTGCGACGTGCCGGTCGTTCGTGCAGCTCAGTTGTCGCCTTTGGTTGGACCCTTGTTGAGCCAGCCAGAGTGGCATGATGATTAAAAGAAAGGTAATCGTAAGCTCGTCGATGCGCATTTTGTCGCTTTGAAGTGGCTCGCTTCTTCTACTCCCTTGGAGAAGAGTATGAGCCGGGCGGCAGCACTCGGTTACATACGCCGAGCGTGGCGGTCAGCGGGCACACTTAAGTTAAGTAAGGCCCCATATTTCACAGCAATAGCTCGTGTGGATATGCAACGAAGCAAAGCACGAGGAAAATATTGCCCGGCACGGGCCAGTGTGTAACATCTGTCTCGCGTGTGTCTACAGACAGCAGTTATTTGTTCTCTCCAGTGCAAGCGTTAAATGAGCGAGCCTGAGCTGCATTCTGAGCTGCATTCGCACGGCTTCGTTGGTTTGCGTCGGAGAAACAATAATGTGCCAGTCCTCTTGGCCTACGAGCTGAGCGCCCGTCGTGTCCCTCGTCTAGCCTTGTGGTTGTTGCATGCGCGATGGGCGGCCGTGGACTGCCACCGTGCGATTCACAATTGCGTAACTCTTTTGAGCGACGCAAATGAATGGAAAGGTGAGGAGATTAGCTAGGTAGCTGTCGCTAGAACCGGGCTCACTGCGTTGTATTCAAGTGGACGAGGGTGCGCGCGGTAGACACCGAGGGGCGTGCTGTTTTCATTGGTGCTGTTGTCTGTAATACTCGTGCACAGGGGGATTTCTTATGCGCGCGCTATAGGTGATAAGCAGTTGGTTCGAGGTCAATGTGGTTCTTGCAAGCCAATGCACCCCCGAGTCGCCCAAAACAAGAGGAAAATAAAATACAGGAGCAGAGCGGTGAAGTGTGCTTGCCTAGACAGAAATATGCTTTCACAGTGCAGGCTCATTTTCTCTCGTTATTTGTATACGACTCGCTCTTTCGTCATGCGTGCGCGTAGGTGATGCTGGGCGACCTTGTTCGCGCCATATACTTAGATCGGTAAGGAAGCGGGCGCTGGACATGCGCTGCGTTTAAAGAAAACAAACTTTTTCGAGCAACGTATTTGTGCATGCCAAGCGGGAGACGAGCGGCCGCCCGCTTGGCGATTTGAGCGGTGCATCGCGTATTTGTCGAACTCTTCGCCGCCAGATGGAGCCTCCTGTCCTACGTGTGAACATTTGTCCTTTTGGCAGTTTGTGCCACGCGTATTTATGCGCTGTAAGGCGGTTGCGTAATGTCATTGCGTGGAAGCGCCAAAGTGCACAAGACTACCTCTTGCCGCTGCATCCCTGGAAAATCGTAAATGTGAAAGCTGCTGTACAGAAAGATTCCGAATTTGAACCGGCTGCTCCCTCACTCATGTCGCATGTATTGGCACGCGAAGGTAAGAGAAACTGACACGCGCCGGCCGTCGCCATCGCACGGATTTCGCATTCGTGTTGCGTTTAATGAAAGCCAAGCTCGCGCCAATTATTTTACATTTCTCCCACGAAGCCGCCGGGAAATGTGTGCGCCTATGGCCTTGACGTATAGCAAAGCGAGATGATGGCTCAACAGGTAAACAAATGGGGAAGGAGCAGCCGGAGAAAATGTACGGGCCGCTTACTTTGAAGAAACTCGGCACTTTTGGTTATTTCTTTTCTCTTGTTTATGTATGGATTGCGACTATCTGTCTCGCGTGTGTTGCGTGCAAAGGGAATAGCCGAGGACGAAGCAAGGCGTACACAGTGCGCAATGAGGTCATACGGGTCGTGCGTGTAGCTCGGAGGTGAACTCCAAGTAATGCATCGGACACACACCCAAGAGAAAACAACGGGTTGTCACGAGAGAACTAATGCAGCCATGTAAACGAAGCTTGTTGCATGTGAGAAAAACGTGTGGTGGTGCGGTGACGTTTCTTTTTTTCCTTCCATAATGCACGAGTACTGGCAGGTTAAGAAGTACAAAGTTTCATATCTCAACAATACAAATCGGTACCGCGATCGTGTGAATTGCACACAACAACTAACGCAAGTTCTGTCTAAAAATTTTCATCCCATCGAAAACGCCTCTCATGTCTATGAAGGTATTGTAAAAGTCATACTCACGCATGAATGGTATATCTTATCGAGGCGTATAAATTGTGTTCCCTTTATACATATCGCCTTGTGCAATTAACAGAATTTCCAAATCCGGTTCCATTGCTGCGCGACGGAGCTTTAAAGCGCACACTTGAACTGCTCTTTTTTTTTTTTTTCCTCTCTTCCATTTCACAGTTTTCCACAATCACTGAGAATAATTAAAAAAATGAGGAAGAGCTCGGCATCAGTTGAAAATTGCGCTGTTGCAGGCGCGCGATTTGAACGTTTTCTTTTACACGCAATTAGGCGCACCAAATTCGGTGCGTTAGTTGGCGAGGAAATAGATTTCTGCCGGCGGCTGCCGAGCTGGAGCTTCGCTATAACATGACAACAACGCCGTCGATCCTGTGGCGAAGTTGCGTGCGGGAATGCAATCGAAAAAGCTAGCTGACGAAATGTACGCTCTGTATAGAGCAAAGTGTTGCGTTTGATGATTGTTTGTCAAAACCTTGCAAGTGCGAAAACTGTGTACCGAATACGTGGCACGCGGAAGCCGTGCTTGGGGTCGCGCCTGCGAAGCGTTGGTTGATGCTCCTAACGTGTCTCCTAACGCGCGTTCAACACCTGTCAATATTGTATTCCAAATTCGCTCTTAGAGCGGAAGTACATCGTTTTCTCTGTAACTCTGAAGTGGTGCTGGTAGACCATACGTAAGTTTGTCGTTAATCTTGCGATGCGAATGCGGGCCTCGCGTTCTTCAATGCGTGGACGGGAAAGTGTGGTACGGCATGTCTGCATATGCGAGAGGGTTTGCTGCCGAGTGCGGCCACACCACGATGTAGTTGCCCCTCGAGAAGGCACCGTGGCGCGCACTTGTAGTTCGTGAAACGAGCAGCAGCATGATCAAAGCAATGCAGTGAACAAGCAATAATGTAGCCTAAACATGCACACCCATCTCCGTCGCGCGCAGATCGCGATAACAGCTCCCATGGCGTTGGGCGTGGAGCGCTAACCACTGTCGAGATTAGTGGTGTGGTCTCACACTCGGCACTGGCAATTCACGACGCGCGGCGGTATAAGCGAGATTGTGGTGTTGGCTGAAACGAAAGAGAACAGCGCAGCATGCTGTCGTGTTTAAACTCAATTAAACCGCCTGCGAATGTGCTTTCCTTAGCCGCGAACAAGGCGCCCGCGCGAAAACGTGCCTCCTCCAGCATCCTGGCGAACGGCGGCGGCGGCGTGCGCCGCACCGCCTGAGACGGCTGCGCTGGCGCTGGCCAATCGGCGGGTGAGTTGGAGAGGAGAAGAGTAGTGCGGCGAAGCACGACGCGCGCGGCGCAGGGGTCATTTTCACTCCGGCAGTCGACGACTTCGGACGCTCGCTCCGTTCGCCATGGCCAGGACCAAGCAAACCGCCCGTAAGAGCACCGGTGGGAAGGCTCCGCGTAAGCAGCTTGCTACCAAGGCTGCTCGCAAGAGTGCACCTGCCACAGGTGGGGTTAAGAAACCGCATCGGTACAGGCCTGGGACCGTGGCCCTTCGTGAAATTCGCCGCTACCAGAAGTCGACCGAACTTCTCATCCGCAAGCTGCCGTTCCAGCGCTTGGTGAGGGAAATCGCTCAGGATTTCAAGACCGACCTCCGATTCCAGAGTTCGGCTGTGATGGCCCTTCAGGAGGCCAGCGAGGCCTACCTGGTCGGTCTCTTCGAGGACACCAACCTGTGCGCCATCCACGCCAAGCGCGTTACCATCATGCCGAAGGACATCCAGCTGGCCCGGCGCATCCGTGGCGAGCGCGCCTAAGTTCGGTTCGGCCGCTGTCTGCGCCGCAGCCTCGGTCAGGCAAGCAACACAAAACGGTCCTTCTCAGGACCACCTACATGTTTGCTTCGGCCACGGGAGCACGCGAGACCACGTACTCCAACCGTACCCTCTCGGTCTGTCTGTTTTGTTGTTATTTTTTATTATCAATATTTTTTCTCTGTGTGTGTGTCTGTGGTGAGCTGCCGGTGCGAGGTGGTGCCTCGTTTCGGATGCATATGGTAAGTATTGCGCGCGCTCGAGCAAGACGAGAGAGAGGAAAAAAAAAAAGAAACAAAATGCGCGTTCGTTGCAAAACGGTTCGCGCATTCATGCGAAGAAGCCGCGCACGAAGACGAAATTAATGCGGCCGATGTTGCGTGCAAGCTTTTGTGTATTGGTATGCCATGCATGCGTTTGTTCACGTTCCTCATGCATACCTGCCTGGCTCATAAGTGCATGCTGGTTGCGGATATGGGCCATTTTTTGTTTGTTTTCAAGGGCCCGATCGCCTATCACATTCCACTACGCGAATCGTACGCTACTTGCAGTGAGGCTCGTCCCTGTGCGCCCCCGGACACCCTGAAGCTCGCTTTCTATCTACATTCGTGCACTGACATGCCAGCTAGCTAGCAGCAGCGTCAGTTCAACAGGCACGGTTGCGCTAATTCAAACAGAGGGAAACGGGCGCAGAGAACGGGATTGCCAAGCAAAACCCTGCCGTCACACGCATTTCGGTGGTCCTGACAAGGACCGTTGGGTTGTGCGACGAGCGCGACTGTAGTCCGGCGGCTGGGAGCTGCTCGCTTACGCCTTCTTCTCGGTCTTCTTTGGGAGAAGCACAGCTTGGATGTTGGGCAAGACGCCGCCCTGCGCGATCGTCACGCCGGAGAGCAGCTTGTTCAGCTCCTCGTCGTTGCGGATGGCGAGCTGCAGGTGGCGGGGGATGATCCTGGTCTTCTTGTTGTCACGAGCCGCGTTGCCAGCGAGCTCGAGCACTTCGGCAGCCAGGTACTCGAGGACGGCCGCGAGGTAGACGGGAGCGCCCGCTCCGACGCGCTCGGCGTAGTTTCCCTTGCGCAGGAGACGGTGGATACGGCCCACGGGGAACTGGAGACCCGCGCGGCTGGAACGCGTCTTGCTCTTGCCCTTCGCCTTGCCGCCTTTGCCGCGTCCGGACATGCTGGTGCTGCTGATGCGTAGAGTGAGACAGAGAAACGCACGACTGACGCAGTCGCGATCTGTGAGCGATTTGAGCCGTGCTCGTAGTGCCTTCGCCGCTGTCGCCGCCGCCGGTCCCAAAGGAAAGCGCGAGGGAAAGGGAGAGAGGCCGCGCGGACCAATGGCGCGCGCGGATATGCGAGGTCGCGTGAACACCACCCTCCCGCGATAAAAACGGGGCGCGCGCGACCGGTCGCGCGTATTTCGATCTCGTTTGCTCGGCTACTCACAACGGTGCGATGCCTCCCCAGCCCAGCGGTAAGGCCGTGAAGAAGGCCGGCAAGGCGCAGAAGAACGTGCGCGCCACCGACAAGAAGAAGAAGAAGCGCCGCAGGAAGGAGAGCTTCTCCATCTATATCTACAAGGTGCTGAAGCAGGTGCACCCGGACACTGGAGTCTCCAGCAAGGCCATGTCTATCATGAACAGCTTCGTGAACGACATCTTCGAGCGTATCGCCGCGGAGTCGTCCCGTCTGGCTCACTACAACAAGCGCTCGACCATCACGAGCCGGGAGATCCAGACTGCCGTGCGTCTGCTGTTGCCCGGCGAGCTGGCCAAACACGCCGTGTCCGAGGGCACCAAAGCCGTCACCAAGTACACCAGCTCCAAGTAGGCGACCGAGCGCTCGTCCGCCCAGCCCACACCCAACGGCTCTTCTCAGAGCCACCCAAAGTGTCTGCATTGGCATTGGGATGTAGTGAGAATCTCGACGATTCCGTCCGTTCCCTCTGTTCGACGCTTCCTCGTTTAGAAAAAAAAACCCGACGCGCGCTGTCGGACAACGCGTTCTCATTGCGACAGCGCGTGTGCTAAAAGTTTCGTAGCAGAAACGCACAGAACGCCAGGCGCTCAGCACAACAACACAAACAAAGCGAGTATAGGGCGCGTGAGCCGACTCCGCGCGAGCGGCCACGTTCGCCTGCACTAATTGCCACGGCGCGTGTTTCGCACACCTAGGCTGATGAGGCGGTCGTTGCTGCACATTTACTTAATTCTGATGTAGCGTAAGTTTTAAAAGCAGGCAGCCCTCGTCCGTTTTTTCACATTTTATTTCTTATTTTCGGTCGACGCGCATTTGCGGGTCCCGAGGTGTGCCTCTATGGCTGCTAGAACTAATGTCGTCGGTCGCTGCGTGTGCTAGAATGCCCACTCGGCGGCCGCCCGCACGTATAGAGCAGTGCTCCGGACTGAAATTTAGAGCCGCGTGCTGTCAGCGCCGCATCGCTGTAGCAGTGGCTGGCGAGCGGAAATGCGTTAGCACGTTCACGAAGCAGCAGCGCGTAAGGGAAATTTTACGCTGTTATTACAAATGTAGTGGTAATTTGAAGTGGAAAAAGGAGAGATGCGCGCGGCTCTCCGCATACTGCATAGCGGTTGCGCGCGCGTCCTGCGTAGCTGCCTTCGTACGGGCTGGGCGCGATGGGAGAGGGAGGAGGTCGGAGCGCCGCCAGCACTGCCCTCGCTCTCTTCCGTCCCCTAGAATGCTGAATTTGGCTCGCGCGCGCGTCTTAGGCTGATTTCGCTGACGCTATCTGCGAGGCTACGTAAGCTATCGCGACGAAATTTGACGGTCGTGTGGGCACCAGTCAGCGGTGCCTGCGTGCGAAATTTGAAACGCCTGAGGCGAGCGGAGCATGAGCGCGCCCTGTTTTGCGACTAGTGATCAAGCGAACCGTGTTGGCGTGGCTGAGTTTGAAGTTGTGCGCGCGGTGTGCTTTGCGGCAATGACCAGGGTGCACTTGCAAGCGTAGCCGAGCTAACGGTGAATAGAACGAGTAATCACAATTATGAGAACACAATAAACTTGTTCCTGGGGCGCGACACGAGCAGTGAGTGCGTGCAACATACCACAATAACATTGTTGACACGTTTGTTTTTCCCTTGGCGAGTTGAGCAAAATAAGAAGGGAGGCTGGTTGAACATCAGCCTACGTTGCAGTGTGGAATGCCCAAAAAGAGACAACATAAGAAAAACAAAAGTAAACTCTGCGATTGTGTTGCGAGGCCACTTGTCTTGAACTCAGTGCGTGGCCTAAGCAGGGCTCAGTGCAGCAACCAGCGACTCACTCGCGAAGAGAGGCCGCGCTGCCCGGGAGCCAATCGGCGCGCGTTCATCCTCCTCGCCCTCTTTTTTGCGGCGCGGCTTCGTCGCTCAGTCGCGGCGCAAGGACGCGGCATTCGCTTTCCTGACTCGCTCCGAAGCAGCAGCAACAGCCGAGATGTCTGGACGTGGCAAGGGCGGCAAGGGGCTCGGCAAGGGTGGCGCGAAGCGTCATCGTAAGGTGTTGCGTGACAACATCCAAGGCATCACCAAGCCTGCCATCCGTCGCCTCGCTCGCCGTGGCGGTGTCAAGCGTATCTCCGGCCTGATCTACGAGGAGACACGCGGTGTGCTCAAGGTGTTCCTCGAGAACGTGATTCGGGACGCCGTCACCTACACTGAGCACGCCAAGCGCAAGACCGTGACCGCCATGGACGTTGTGTATGCCCTCAAGCGTCAGGGCCGCACCCTCTACGGTTTCGGAGGCTAAGCAGCGCGCGTGCGCGACGTCGTCTGCAAGCAGCGCATCAGCTCCTCTGAAGAACCCAACAGCCCTCTTCAGGGCTACCCACTTGGTGCTTCGGCAGTGATGCGCAGGATTTGCGATCTCCTGCTCCGTTAACCCTCTTTTGCACGCCATTATCTCGCGTTCGGCCGTACGAGACACGCGCGGTGAACTTGGTCAGGTGAGCGAGCGCAACCGCGTGTATTCATAAGGCGTGGTAGCATAGTTTTTCGCCCTCGCAAGGCGAGCTCTGCTCGATTGCATTTGCGCTCGCCACTGCGTGTTGTGTTGCTGCCATTTCGCCCGCCCTCAGCGTGTCCTAGTTGCGACGTGCCGGTCGTTCGTGCAGCTCAGTTGTCGCCTTTGGTTGGACCCTTGTTGAGCCAGCCAGAGTGGCATGATGATTAAAAGAAAGGTAATCGTAAGCTCGTCGATGCGCATTTTGTCGCTTTGAAGTGGCTCGCTTCTTCTACTCCCTTGGAGAAGAGTATGAGCCGGGCGGCAGCACTCGGTTACATACGCCGAGCGTGGCGGTCAGCGGGCACACTTAAGTTAAGTAAGGCCCCATATTTCACAGCAATAGCTCGTGTGGATATGCAACGAAGCAAAGCACGAGGAAAATATTGCCCGGCACGGGCCAGTGTGTAACAGCTGAAAGCGAGTTTTCTACAGACAGCAGTTATTTGTTCTCTCCAGTGCAAGCGTTAAATGAGCGAGCCTGAGCTGCATTCTGAGCTGCATTCGCACGGCTTCGTTGGTTTGCGTCGGAGAAACAATAATGTGCCAGTCCTCTTGGCCTACGAGCTGAGCGCCCGTCGTGTCCCTCGTCTAGCCTTGTGGTTGTTGCATGCGCGATGGGCGGCCGTGGACTACCACCGTGCGATTCACAATTGCGTAACTCTTTTGAGCGACGCAAATGAATGGAAAGGTGAGGAGATTAGCTAGGTAGCTGTCGCTAGAACCGGGCTCACTGCGTTGTATTCAAGTGGACGAGGGTGCGCGCGGTAGACACCGAGGGGCGTGCTGTTTTCATTGGTGCTGTTGTCTGTAATACTCGTGCACAGGGGGATTTCTTATGCGCGCGCTATAGGTGATAAGCAGTTGGTTCGAGGTCAATGTGGTTCTTGCAAGCCAATGCACCCCCGAGTCGCCCAAAACAAGAGGAAAATAAAATACAGGAGCAGAGCGGTGAAGTGTGCTTGCCTAGACAGAAATATGCTTTCACAGTGCAGGCTCATTTTCTCTCGTTATTTGTATACGACTCGCTCTTTCGTCATGCGTGCGCGTAGGTGATGCTGGGCGACCTTGTTCGCGCCATATACTTAGATCGGTAAGGAAGCGGGCGCTGGACATGCGCTGCGTTTAAAGAAAACAAACTTTTTCGAGCAACGTATTTGTGCATGCCAAGCGGGAGACGAGCGGCCGCCCGCTTGGCGATTTGAGCGGTGCATCGCGTATTTGTCGAACTCTTCGCCGCCAGATGGAGCCTCCTGTCCTACGTGTGAACATTTGTCCTTTTGGCAGTTTGTGCCACGCGTATTTATGCGCTGTAAGGCGGTTGCGTAATGTCATTGCGTGGAAGCGCCAAAGTGCACAAGACTACCTCTTGCCGCTGCATCCCTGGAAAATCGTAAATGTGAAAGCTGCTGTACAGAAAGATTCCGAATTTGAACCGGCTGCTCCCTCACTCATGTCGCATGTATTGGCACGCGAAGGTAAGAGAAACTGACACGCGCCGGCCGTCGCCATCGCACGGATTTCGCATTCGTGTTGCGTTTAATGAAAGCCAAGCTCGCGCCAATTATTTTACATTTCTCCCACGAAGCCGCCGGGAAATGTGTGCGCCTATGGCCTTGACGTATAGCAAAGCGAGATGATGGCTCAACAGGTAAACAAATGGGGAAGGAGCAGCCGGAGAAAATGTACGGGCCGCTTACTTTGAAGAAACTCGGCACTTTTGGTTATTTCTTTTCTCTTGTTTATGTATGGATTGCTACTGTGAACTCACTGGCATGTGCGTGCAAAGGGAATAGCCGAGGACGAAGCAAGGCGTACACAGTGCGCAATGAGGTCATACGGGTCGTGCGTGTAGCTCGGAGGTGAACTCCAAGTAATGCATCGGAACACACCCAAGAGAAAACAACGGGTTGTCACGAGAGAACTAATGCAGCCATGTAAACGAAGCTTGTTGCATGTGAGAAAAACGTGTGGTGGTGCGGTGACGTTTCTTTTTTTCCTTCCATAATGCACGAGTACTGGCAGGTTAAGAAGTACAAAGTTTCATATCTCAACAATACAAATCGGTACCGCGATCGTGTGAATTGCACACAACAACTAACGCAAGTTCTGTCTAAAAATTTTCATCCCATCGAAAACGCCTCTCATGTCTATGAAGGTATTGTAAAAGTCATACTCACGCATGAATGGTATTCTTATCGAGGCGTATAAATTGTGTTCCCTTTATACATATCGCCTTGTGCAATTAACAGAATTTCCAAATCCGGTTCCATTGCTGCGCGACGGAGCTTTAAAGCGCACACTTGAACTGCTCTTTTTTTTTTTTTCCTCTCTTCCATTTCACAGTTTTCCACAATCACTGAGAATAATTAAAAAAATGAGGAAGAGCTCGGCATCAGTTGAAAATTGCGCTGTTGCAGGCGCGCGATTTGAACGTTTTCTTTTACACGCAATTAGGCGCACCAAATTCGGTGCGTTAGTTGGCGAGGAAATAGATTTCTGCCGGCGGCTGCCGAGCTGGAGCTTCGCTATAACATGACAACAACGCCGTCGATCCTGTGGCGAAGTTGCGTGCGGGAATGCAATCGAAAAAGCTAGCTGACGAAATGTACGCTCTGTATAGAGCAAAGTGTTGCGTTTGATGATTGTTTGTCAAAACCTTGCAAGTGCGAAAACTGTGTACCGAATACGTGGCACGCGGAAGCCGTGCTTGGGGTCGCGCCTGCGAAGCGTTGGTTGATGCTCCTAACGTGTCTCCTAACGCGCGTTCAACACCTGTCAATATTGTATTCCAAATTCGCTCTTAGAGCGGAAGTACATCGTTTTCTCTGTAACTCTGAAGTGGTGCTGGTAGACCATACGTAAGTTTGTCGTTAATCTTGCGATGCGAATGCGGGCCTCGCGTTCTTCAATGCGTGGACGGGAAAGTGTGGTACTGGCATGTCTGCATATGCGAGAGGGTTTGCTGCCGAGTGCGGCCACACCACGATGTAGTTGCCCCTCGAGAAGGCACCGTGGCGCGCACTTGTAGTTCGTGAAACGAGCAGCAGCATGATCAAAGCAATGCAGTGAACAAGCAATAATGTAGCCTAAACATGCACACCCATCTCCGTCGCGCGCAGATCGCGATAACAGCTCCCATGGCGTTGGGCGTGGAGCGCTAACCACTGTCGAGATTAGTGGTGTGGTCTCACACTCGGCACTGGCAATTCACGACGCGCGGCGGTATAAGCGAGATTGTGGTGTTGGCTGAAACGAAAGAGAACAGCGCAGCATGCTGTCGTGTTTAAACTCAATTAAACCGCCTGCGAATGTGCTTTCCTTAGCCGCGAACAAGGCGCCCGCGCGAAAACGTGCCTCCTCCAGCATCCTGGCGAACGGCGGCGGCGGCGTGCGCCGCACCGCCTGAGACGGCTGCGCTGGCGCTGGCCAATCGGCGGGTGAGTTGGAGAGGAGAAGAGTAGTGCGGCGAAGCACGACGCGCGCGGCGCAGGGGTCATTTTCACTCCGGCAGTCGACGACTTCGGACGCTCGCTCCGTTCGCCATGGCCAGGACCAAGCAAACCGCCCGTAAGAGCACCGGTGGGAAGGCTCCGCGTAAGCAGCTTGCTACCAAGGCTGCTCGCAAGAGTGCACCTGCCACAGGTGGGGTTAAGAAACCGCATCGGTACAGGCCTGGGACCGTGGCCCTTCGTGAAATTCGCCGCTACCAGAAGTCGACCGAACTTCTCATCCGCAAGCTGCCGTTCCAGCGCTTGGTGAGGGAAATCGCTCAGGATTTCAAGACCGACCTCCGATTCCAGAGTTCGGCTGTGATGGCCCTTCAGGAGGCCAGCGAGGCCTACCTGGTCGGTCTCTTCGAGGACACCAACCTGTGCGCCATCCACGCCAAGCGCGTTACCATCATGCCGAAGGACATCCAGCTGGCCCGGCGCATCCGTGGCGAGCGCGCCTAAGTTCGGTTCGGCCGCTGTCTGCGCCGCAGCCTCGGTCAGGCAAGCAACACAAAACGGTCCTTCTCAGGACCACCTACATGTTTGCTTCGGCCACGGGAGCACGCGAGACCACGTACTCCAACCGTACCCTCTCGGTCTGTCTGTTTTGTTGTTATTTTTTATTATCAATATTTTTTCTCTGTGTGTGTGTCTGTGGTGAGCTGCCGGTGCGAGGTGGTGCCTCGTTTCGGATGCATATGGTAAGTATTGCGCGCGCTCGAGCAAGACGAGAGAGAGGAAAAAAAAAAAGAAACAAAATGCGCGTTCGTTGCAAAACGGTTCGCGCATTCATGCGAAGAAGCCGCGCACGAAGACGAAATTAATGCGGCCGATGTTGCGTGCAAGCTTTTGTGTATTGGTATGCCATGCATGCGTTTGTTCACGTTCCTCATGCATACCTGCCTGGCTCATAAGTGCATGCTGGTTGCGGATATGGGCCATTTTTTGTTTGTTTTCAAGGGCCCGATCGCCTATCACATTCCACTACGCGAATCGTACGCTACTTGCAGTGAGGCTCGTCCCTGTGCGCCCCCGGACACCCTGAAGCTCGCTTTCTATCTACATTCGTGCACTGACATGCCAGCTAGCTAGCAGCAGCGTCAGTTCAACAGGCACGGTTGCGCTAATTCAAACAGAGGGAAACGGGCGCAGAGAACGGGATTGCCAAGCAAAACCCTGCCGTCACACGCATTTCGGTGGTCCTGACAAGGACCGTTGGGTTGTGCGACGAGCGCGACTGTAGTCCGGCGGCTGGGAGCTGCTCGCTTACGCCTTCTTCTCGGTCTTCTTTGGGAGAAGCACAGCTTGGATGTTGGGCAAGACGCCGCCCTGCGCGATCGTCACGCCGGAGAGCAGCTTGTTCAGCTCCTCGTCGTTGCGGATGGCGAGCTGCAGGTGGCGGGGGATGATCCTGGTCTTCTTGTTGTCACGAGCCGCGTTGCCAGCGAGCTCGAGCACTTCGGCAGCCAGGTACTCGAGGACGGCCGCGAGGTAGACGGGAGCGCCCGCTCCGACGCGCTCGGCGTAGTTTCCCTTGCGCAGGAGACGGTGGATACGGCCCACGGGGAACTGGAGACCCGCGCGGCTGGAACGCGTCTTGCTCTTGCCCTTCGCCTTGCCGCCTTTGCCGCGTCCGGACATGCTGGTGCTGCTGATGCGTAGAGTGAGACAGAGAAACGCACGACTGACGCAGTCGCGATCTGTGAGCGATTTGAGCCGTGCTCGTAGTGCCTTCGCCGCTGTCGCCGCCGCCGGTCCCAAAGGAAAGCGCGAGGGAAAGGGAGAGAGGCCGCGCGGACCAATGGCGCGCGCGGATATGCGAGGTCGCGTGAACACCACCCTCCCGCGATAAAAACGGGGCGCGCGCGACCGGTCGCGCGTATTTCGATCTCGTTTGCTCGGCTACTCACAACGGTGCGATGCCTCCCCAGCCCAGCGGTAAGGCCGTGAAGAAGGCCGGCAAGGCGCAGAAGAACGTGCGCGCCACCGACAAGAAGAAGAAGAAGCGCCGCAGGAAGGAGAGCTTCTCCATCTATATCTACAAGGTGCTGAAGCAGGTGCACCCGGACACTGGAGTCTCCAGCAAGGCCATGTCTATCATGAACAGCTTCGTGAACGACATCTTCGAGCGTATCGCCGCGGAGTCGTCCCGTCTGGCTCACTACAACAAGCGCTCGACCATCACGAGCCGGGAGATCCAGACTGCCGTGCGTCTGCTGTTGCCCGGCGAGCTGGCCAAACACGCCGTGTCCGAGGGCACCAAAGCCGTCACCAAGTACACCAGCTCCAAGTAGGCGACCGAGCGCTCGTCCGCCCAGCCCACACCCAACGGCTCTTCTCAGAGCCACCCAAAGTGTCTGCATTGGCATTGGGATGTAGTGAGAATCTCGACGATTCCGTCCGTTCCCTCTGTTCGACGCTTCCTCGTTTAGAAAAAAAAACCCGACGCGCGCTGTCGGACAACGCGTTCTCATTGCGACAGCGCGTGTGCTAAAAGTTTCGTAGCAGAAACGCACAGAACGCCAGGCGCTCAGCACAACAACACAAACAAAGCGAGTATAGGGCGCGTGAGCCGACTCCGCGCGAGCGGCCACGTTCGCCTGCACTAATTGCCACGGCGCGTGTTTCGCACACCTAGGCTGATGAGGCGGTCGTTGCTGCACATTTACTTAATTCTGATGTAGCGTAAGTTTTAAAAGCAGGCAGCCCTCGTCCGTTTTTTCACATTTTATTTCTTATTTTCGGTCGACGCGCATTTGCGGGTCCCGAGGTGTGCCTCTATGGCTGCTAGAACTAATGTCGTCGGTCGCTGCGTGTGCTAGAATGCCCACTCGGCGGCCGCCCGCACGTATAGAGCAGTGCTCCGGACTGAAATTTAGAGCCGCGTGCTGTCAGCGCCGCATCGCTGTAGCAGTGGCTGGCGAGCGGAAATGCGTTAGCACGTTCACGAAGCAGCAGCGCGTAAGGGAAATTTTACGCTGTTATTACAAATGTAGTGGTAATTTGAAGTGGAAAAAGGAGAGATGCGCGCGGCTCTCCGCATACTGCATAGCGGTTGCGCGCGCGTCCTGCGTAGCTGCCTTCGTACGGGCTGGGCGCGATGGGAGAGGGAGGAGGTCGGAGCGCCGCCAGCACTGCCCTCGCTCTCTTCCGTCCCCTAGAATGCTGAATTTGGCTCGCGCGCGCGTCTTAGGCTGATTTCGCTGACGCTATCTGCGAGGCTACGTAAGCTATCGCGACGAAATTTGACGGTCGTGTGGGCACCAGTCAGCGGTGCCTGCGTGCGAAATTTGAAACGCCTGAGGCGAGCGGAGCATGAGCGCGCCCTGTTTTGCGACTAGTGATCAAGCGAACCGTGTTGGCGTGGCTGAGTTTGAAGTTGTGCGCGCGGTGTGCTTTGCGGCAATGACCAGGGTGCACTTGCAAGCGTAGCCGAGCTAACGGTGAATAGAACGAGTAATCACAATTATGAGAACACAATAAACTTGTTCCTGGGGCGCGACACGAGCAGTGAGTGCGTGCAACATACCACAATAACATTGTTGACACGTTTGTTTTTCCCTTGGCGAGTTGAGCAAAATAAGAAGGGAGGCTGGTTGAACATCAGCCTACGTTGCAGTGTGGAATGCCCAAAAAGAGACAACATAAGAAAAACAAAAGTAAACTCTGCGATTGTGTTGCGAGGCCACTTGTCTTGAACTCAGTGCGTGGCCTAAGCAGGGCTCAGTGCAGCAACCAGCGACTCACTCGCGAAGAGAGGCCGCGCTGCCCGGGAGCCAATCGGCGCGCGTTCATCCTCCTCGCCCTCTTTTTTGCGGCGCGGCTTCGTCGCTCAGTCGCGGCGCAAGGACGCGGCATTCGCTTTCCTGACTCGCTCCGAAGCAGCAGCAACAGCCGAGATGTCTGGACGTGGCAAGGGCGGCAAGGGGCTCGGCAAGGGTGGCGCGAAGCGTCATCGTAAGGTGTTGCGTGACAACATCCAAGGCATCACCAAGCCTGCCATCCGTCGCCTCGCTCGCCGTGGCGGTGTCAAGCGTATCTCCGGCCTGATCTACGAGGAGACACGCGGTGTGCTCAAGGTGTTCCTCGAGAACGTGATTCGGGACGCCGTCACCTACACTGAGCACGCCAAGCGCAAGACCGTGACCGCCATGGACGTTGTGTATGCCCTCAAGCGTCAGGGCCGCACCCTCTACGGTTTCGGAGGCTAAGCAGCGCGCGTGCGCGACGTCGTCTGCAAGCAGCGCATCAGCTCCTCTGAAGAACCCAACAGCCCTCTTCAGGGCTACCCACTTGGTGCTTCGGCAGTGATGCGCAGGATTTGCGATCTCCTGCTCCGTTAACCCTCTTTTGCACGCCATTATCTCGCGTTCGGCCGTACGAGACACGCGCGGTGAACTTGGTCAGGTGAGCGAGCGCAACCGCGTGTATTCATAAGGCGTGGTAGCATAGTTTTTCGCCCTCGCAAGGCGAGCTCTGCTCGATTGCATTTGCGCTCGCCACTGCGTGTTGTGTTGCTGCCATTTCGCCCGCCCTCAGCGTGTCCTAGTTGCGACGTGCCGGTCGTTCGTGCAGCTCAGTTGTCGCCTTTGGTTGGACCCTTGTTGAGCCAGCCAGAGTGGCATGATGATTAAAAGAAAGGTAATCGTAAGCTCGTCGATGCGCATTTTGTCGCTTTGAAGTGGCTCGCTTCTTCTACTCCCTTGGAGAAGAGTATGAGCCGGGCGGCAGCACTCGGTTACATACGCCGAGCGTGGCGGTCAGCGGGCACACTTAAGTTAAGTAAGGCCCCATATTTCACAGCAATAGCTCGTGTGGATATGCAACGAAGCAAAGCACGAGGAAAATATTGCCCGGCACGGGCCAGTGTGTAACAGCTGAAAGCGAGTTTTCTACAGACAGCAGTTATTTGTTCTCTCCAGTGCAAGCGTTAAATGAGCGAGCCTGAGCTGCATTCTGAGCTGCATTCGCACGGCTTCGTTGGTTTGCGTCGGAGAAACAATAATGTGCCAGTCCTCTTGGCCTACGAGCTGAGCGCCCGTCGTGTCCCTCGTCTAGCCTTGTGGTTGTTGCATGCGCGATGGGCGGCCGTGGACTACCACCGTGCGATTCACAATTGCGTAACTCTTTTGAGCGACGCAAATGAATGGAAAGGTGAGGAGATTAGCTAGGTAGCTGTCGCTAGAACCGGGCTCACTGCGTTGTATTCAAGTGGACGAGGGTGCGCGCGGTAGACACCGAGGGGCGTGCTGTTTTCATTGGTGCTGTTGTCTGTAATACTCGTGCACAGGGGGATTTCTTATGCGCGCGCTATAGGTGATAAGCAGTTGGTTCGAGGTCAATGTGGTTCTTGCAAGCCAATGCACCCCCGAGTCGCCCAAAACAAGAGGAAAATAAAATACAGGAGCAGAGCGGTGAAGTGTGCTTGCCTAGACAGAAATATGCTTTCACAGTGCAGGCTCATTTTCTCTCGTTATTTGTATACGACTCGCTCTTTCGTCATGCGTGCGCGTAGGTGATGCTGGGCGACCTTGTTCGCGCCATATACTTAGATCGGTAAGGAAGCGGGCGCTGGACATGCGCTGCGTTTAAAGAAAACAAACTTTTTCGAGCAACGTATTTGTGCATGCCAAGCGGGAGACGAGCGGCCGCCCGCTTGGCGATTTGAGCGGTGCATCGCGTATTTGTCGAACTCTTCGCCGCCAGATGGAGCCTCCTGTCCTACGTGTGAACATTTGTCCTTTTGGCAGTTTGTGCCACGCGTATTTATGCGCTGTAAGGCGGTTGCGTAATGTCATTGCGTGGAAGCGCCAAAGTGCACAAGACTACCTCTTGCCGCTGCATCCCTGGAAAATCGTAAATGTGAAAGCTGCTGTACAGAAAGATTCCGAATTTGAACCGGCTGCTCCCTCACTCATGTCGCATGTATTGGCACGCGAAGGTAAGAGAAACTGACACGCGCCGGCCGTCGCCATCGCACGGATTTCGCATTCGTGTTGCGTTTAATGAAAGCCAAGCTCGCGCCAATTATTTTACATTTCTCCCACGAAGCCGCCGGGAAATGTGTGCGCCTATGGCCTTGACGTATAGCAAAGCGAGATGATGGCTCAACAGGTAAACAAATGGGGAAGGAGCAGCCGGAGAAAATGTACGGGCCGCTTACTTTGAAGAAACTCGGCACTTTTGGTTATTTCTTTTCTCTTGTTTATGTATGGATTGCTACTGTGAACTCACTGGCATGTGCGTGCAAAGGGAATAGCCGAGGACGAAGCAAGGCGTACACAGTGCGCAATGAGGTCATACGGGTCGTGCGTGTAGCTCGGAGGTGAACTCCAAGTAATGCATCGGAACACACCCAAGAGAAAACAACGGGTTGTCACGAGAGAACTAATGCAGCCATGTAAACGAAGCTTGTTGCATGTGAGAAAAACGTGTGGTGGTGCGGTGACGTTTCTTTTTTTCCTTCCATAATGCACGAGTACTGGCAGGTTAAGAAGTACAAAGTTTCATATCTCAACAATACAAATCGGTACCGCGATCGTGTGAATTGCACACAACAACTAACGCAAGTTCTGTCTAAAAATTTTCATCCCATCGAAAACGCCTCTCATGTCTATGAAGGTATTGTAAAAGTCATACTCACGCATGAATGGTATATCTTATCGAGGCGTATAAATTGTGTTCCCTTTATACATATCGCCTTGTGCAATTAACAGAATTTCCAAATCCGGTTCCATTGCTGCGCGACGGAGCTTTAAAGCGCACACTTGAACTGCTCTTTTTTTTTTTTTCCTCTCTTCCATTTCACAGTTTTCCACAATCACTGAGAATAATTAAAAAAATGAGGAAGAGCTCGGCATCAGTTGAAAATTGCGCTGTTGCAGGCGCGCGATTTGAACGTTTTCTTTTACACGCAATTAGGCGCACCAAATTCGGTGCGTTAGTTGGCGAGGAAATAGATTTCTGCCGGCGGCTGCCGAGCTGGAGCTTCGCTATAACATGACAACAACGCCGTCGATCCTGTGGCGAAGTTGCGTGCGGGAATGCAATCGAAAAAGCTAGCTGACGAAATGTACGCTCTGTATAGAGCAAAGTGTTGCGTTTGATGATTGTTTGTCAAAACCTTGCAAGTGCGAAAACTGTGTACCGAATACGTGGCACGCGGAAGCCGTGCTTGGGGTCGCGCCTGCGAAGCGTTGGTTGATGCTCCTAACGTGTCTCCTAACGCGCGTTCAACACCTGTCAATATTGTATTCCAAATTCGCTCTTAGAGCGGAAGTACATCGTTTTCTCTGTAACTCTGAAGTGGTGCTGGTAGACCATACGTAAGTTTGTCGTTAATCTTGCGATGCGAATGCGGGCCTCGCGTTCTTCAATGCGTGGACGGGAAAGTGTGGTACTGGCATGTCTGCATATGCGAGAGGGTTTGCTGCCGAGTGCGGCCACACCACGATGTAGTTGCCCCTCGAGAAGGCACCGTGGCGCGCACTTGTAGTTCGTGAAACGAGCAGCAGCATGATCAAAGCAATGCAGTGAACAAGCAATAATGTAGCCTAAACATGCACACCCATCTCCGTCGCGCGCAGATCGCGATAACAGCTCCCATGGCGTTGGGCGTGGAGCGCTAACCACTGTCGAGATTAGTGGTGTGGTCTCACACTCGGCACTGGCAATTCACGACGCGCGGCGGATAAGCGAGATTGTGGTGTTGGCTGAAACGAAAGAGAACAGCGCAGCATGCTGTCGTGTTTAAACTCAATTAAACCGCCTGCGAATGTGCTTTCCTTAGCCGCGAACAAGGCGCCCGCGCGAAAACGTGCCTCCTCCAGCATCCTGGCGAACGGCGGCGGCGGCGTGCGCCGCACCGCCTGAGACGGCTGCGCTGGCGCTGGCCAATCGGCGGGTGAGTTGGAGAGGAGAAGAGTAGTGCGGCGAAGCACGACGCGCGCGGCGCAGGGGTCATTTTCACTCCGGCAGTCGACGACTTCGGACGCTCGCTCCGTTCGCCATGGCCAGGACCAAGCAAACCGCCCGTAAGAGCACCGGTGGGAAGGCTCCGCGTAAGCAGCTTGCTACCAAGGCTGCTCGCAAGAGTGCACCTGCCACAGGTGGGGTTAAGAAACCGCATCGGTACAGGCCTGGGACCGTGGCCCTTCGTGAAATTCGCCGCTACCAGAAGTCGACCGAACTTCTCATCCGCAAGCTGCCGTTCCAGCGCTTGGTGAGGGAAATCGCTCAGGATTTCAAGACCGACCTCCGATTCCAGAGTTCGGCTGTGATGGCCCTTCAGGAGGCCAGCGAGGCCTACCTGGTCGGTCTCTTCGAGGACACCAACCTGTGCGCCATCCACGCCAAGCGCGTTACCATCATGCCGAAGGACATCCAGCTGGCCCGGCGCATCCGTGGCGAGCGCGCCTAAGTTCGGTTCGGCCGCTGTCTGCGCCGCAGCCTCGGTCAGGCAAGCAACACAAAACGGTCCTTCTCAGGACCACCTACATGTTTGCTTCGGCCACGGGAGCACGCGAGACCACGTACTCCAACCGTACCCTCTCGGTCTGTCTGTTTTGTTGTTATTTTTTATTATCAATATTTTTTCTCTGTGTGTGTGTCTGTGGTGAGCTGCCGGTGCGAGGTGGTGCCTCGTTTCGGATGCATATGGTAAGTATTGCGCGCGCTCGAGCAAGACGAGAGAGAGGAAAAAAAAAAAGAAACAAAATGCGCGTTCGTTGCAAAACGGTTCGCGCATTCATGCGAAGAAGCCGCGCACGAAGACGAAATTAATGCGGCCGATGTTGCGTGCAAGCTTTTGTGTATTGGTATGCCATGCATGCGTTTGTTCACGTTCCTCATGCATACCTGCCTGGCTCATAAGTGCATGCTGGTTGCGGATATGGGCCATTTTTTGTTTGTTTTCAAGGGCCCGATCGCCTATCACATTCCACTACGCGAATCGTACGCTACTTGCAGTGAGGCTCGTCCCTGTGCGCCCCCGGACACCCTGAAGCTCGCTTTCTATCTACATTCGTGCACTGACATGCCAGCTAGCTAGCAGCAGCGTCAGTTCAACAGGCACGGTTGCGCTAATTCAAACAGAGGGAAACGGGCGCAGAGAACGGGATTGCCAAGCAAAACCCTGCCGTCACACGCATTTCGGTGGTCCTGACAAGGACCGTTGGGTTGTGCGACGAGCGCGACTGTAGTCCGGCGGCTGGGAGCTGCTCGCTTACGCCTTCTTCTCGGTCTTCTTTGGGAGAAGCACAGCTTGGATGTTGGGCAAGACGCCGCCCTGCGCGATCGTCACGCCGGAGAGCAGCTTGTTCAGCTCCTCGTCGTTGCGGATGGCGAGCTGCAGGTGGCGGGGGATGATCCTGGTCTTCTTGTTGTCACGAGCCGCGTTGCCAGCGAGCTCGAGCACTTCGGCAGCCAGGTACTCGAGGACGGCCGCGAGGTAGACGGGAGCGCCCGCTCCGACGCGCTCGGCGTAGTTTCCCTTGCGCAGGAGACGGTGGATACGGCCCACGGGGAACTGGAGACCCGCGCGGCTGGAACGCGTCTTGCTCTTGCCCTTCGCCTTGCCGCCTTTGCCGCGTCCGGACATGCTGGTGCTGCTGATGCGTAGAGTGAGACAGAGAAACGCACGACTGACGCAGTCGCGATCTGTGAGCGATTTGAGCCGTGCTCGTAGTGCCTTCGCCGCTGTCGCCGCCGCCGGTCCCAAAGGAAAGCGCGAGGGAAAGGGAGAGAGGCCGCGCGGACCAATGGCGCGCGCGGATATGCGAGGTCGCGTGAACACCACCCTCCCGCGATAAAAACGGGGCGCGCGCGACCGGTCGCGCGTATTTCGATCTCGTTTGCTCGGCTACTCACAACGGTGCGATGCCTCCCCAGCCCAGCGGTAAGGCCGTGAAGAAGGCCGGCAAGGCGCAGAAGAACGTGCGCGCCACCGACAAGAAGAAGAAGAAGCGCCGCAGGAAGGAGAGCTTCTCCATCTATATCTACAAGGTGCTGAAGCAGGTGCACCCGGACACTGGAGTCTCCAGCAAGGCCATGTCTATCATGAACAGCTTCGTGAACGACATCTTCGAGCGTATCGCCGCGGAGTCGTCCCGTCTGGCTCACTACAACAAGCGCTCGACCATCACGAGCCGGGAGATCCAGACTGCCGTGCGTCTGCTGTTGCCCGGCGAGCTGGCCAAACACGCCGTGTCCGAGGGCACCAAAGCCGTCACCAAGTACACCAGCTCCAAGTAGGCGACCGAGCGCTCGTCCGCCCAGCCCACACCCAACGGCTCTTCTCAGAGCCACCCAAAGTGTCTGCATTGGCATTGGGATGTAGTGAGAATCTCGACGATTCCGTCCGTTCCCTCTGTTCGACGCTTCCTCGTTTAGAAAAAAAAACCCGACGCGCGCTGTCGGACAACGCGTTCTCATTGCGACAGCGCGTGTGCTAAAAGTTTCGTAGCAGAAACGCACAGAACGCCAGGCGCTCAGCACAACAACACAAACAAAGCGAGTATAGGGCGCGTGAGCCGACTCCGCGCGAGCGGCCACGTTCGCCTGCACTAATTGCCACGGCGCGTGTTTCGCACACCTAGGCTGATGAGGCGGTCGTTGCTGCACATTTACTTAATTCTGATGTAGCGTAAGTTTTAAAAGCAGGCAGCCCTCGTCCGTTTTTTCACATTTTATTTCTTATTTTCGGTCGACGCGCATTTGCGGGTCCCGAGGTGTGCCTCTATGGCTGCTAGAACTAATGTCGTCGGTCGCTGCGTGTGCTAGAATGCCCACTCGGCGGCCGCCCGCACGTATAGAGCAGTGCTCCGGACTGAAATTTAGAGCCGCGTGCTGTCAGCGCCGCATCGCTGTAGCAGTGGCTGGCGAGCGGAAATGCGTTAGCACGTTCACGAAGCAGCAGCGCGTAAGGGAAATTTTACGCTGTTATTACAAATGTAGTGGTAATTTGAAGTGGAAAAAGGAGAGATGCGCGCGGCTCTCCGCATACTGCATAGCGGTTGCGCGCGCGTCCTGCGTAGCTGCCTTCGTACGGGCTGGGCGCGATGGGAGAGGGAGGAGGTCGGAGCGCCGCCAGCACTGCCCTCGCTCTCTTCCGTCCCCTAGAATGCTGAATTTGGCTCGCGCGCGCGTCTTAGGCTGATTTCGCTGACGCTATCTGCGAGGCTACGTAAGCTATCGCGACGAAATTTGACGGTCGTGTGGGCACCAGTCAGCGGTGCCTGCGTGCGAAATTTGAAACGCCTGAGGCGAGCGGAGCATGAGCGCGCCCTGTTTTGCGACTAGTGATCAAGCGAACCGTGTTGGCGTGGCTGAGTTTGAAGTTGTGCGCGCGGTGTGCTTTGCGGCAATGACCAGGGTGCACTTGCAAGCGTAGCCGAGCTAACGGTGAATAGAACGAGTAATCACAATTATGAGAACACAATAAACTTGTTCCTGGGGCGCGACACGAGCAGTGAGTGCGTGCAACATACCACAATAACATTGTTGACACGTTTGTTTTTCCCTTGGCGAGTTTAGCAAAATAAGAAGGGAGGCTGGTTGAACATCAGCCTACGTTGCAGTGTGGAATGCCCAAAAAGAGACAACATAAGAAAAACAAAAGTAAACTCTGCGATTGTGTTGCGAGGCCACTTGTCTTGAACTCAGTGCGTGGCCTAAGCAGGGCTCAGTGCAGCAACCAGCGACTCACTCGCGAAGAGAGGCCGCGCTGCCCGGGAGCCAATCGGCGCGCGTTCATCCTCCTCGCCCTCTTTTTTGCGGCGCGGCTTCGTCGCTCAGTCGCGGCGCAAGGACGCGGCATTCGCTTTCCTGACTCGCTCCGAAGCAGCAGCAACAGCCGAGATGTCTGGACGTGGCAAGGGCGGCAAGGGGCTCGGCAAGGGTGGCGCGAAGCGTCATCGTAAGGTGTTGCGTGACAACATCCAAGGCATCACCAAGCCTGCCATCCGTCGCCTCGCTCGCCGTGGCGGTGTCAAGCGTATCTCCGGCCTGATCTACGAGGAGACACGCGGTGTGCTCAAGGTGTTCCTCGAGAACGTGATTCGGGACGCCGTCACCTACACTGAGCACGCCAAGCGCAAGACCGTGACCGCCATGGACGTTGTGTATGCCCTCAAGCGTCAGGGCCGCACCCTCTACGGTTTCGGAGGCTAAGCAGCGCGCGTGCGCGACGTCGTCTGCAAGCAGCGCATCAGCTCCTCTGAAGAACCCAACAGCCCTCTTCAGGGCTACCCACTTGGTGCTTCGGCAGTGATGCGCAGGATTTGCGATCTCCTGCTCCGTTAACCCTCTTTTGCACGCCATTATCTCGCGTTCGGCCGTACGAGACACGCGCGGTGAACTTGGTCAGGTGAGCGAGCGCAACCGCGTGTATTCATAAGGCGTGGTAGCATAGTTTTTCGCCCTCGCAAGGCGAGCTCTGCTCGATTGCATTTGCGCTCGCCACTGCGTGTTGTGTTGCTGCCATTTCGCCCGCCCTCAGCGTGTCCTAGTTGCGACGTGCCGGTCGTTCGTGCAGCTCAGTTGTCGCCTTTGGTTGGACCCTTGTTGAGCCAGCCAGAGTGGCATGATGATTAAAAGAAAGGTAATCGTAAGCTCGTCGATGCGCATTTTGTCGCTTTGAAGTGGCTCGCTTCTTCTACTCCCTTGGAGAAGAGTATGAGCCGGGCGGCAGCACTCGGTTACATACGCCGAGCGTGGCGGTCAGCGGGCACACTTAAGTTAAGTAAGGCCCCATATTTCACAGCAATAGCTCGTGTGGATATGCAACGAAGCAAAGCACGAGGAAAATATTGCCCGGCACGGGCCAGTGTGTAACAGCTGAAAGCGAGTTTTCTACAGACAGCAGTTATTTGTTCTCTCCAGTGCAAGCGTTAAATGAGCGAGCCTGAGCTGCATTCTGAGCTGCATTCGCACGGCTTCGTTGGTTTGCGTCGGAGAAACAATAATGTGCCAGTCCTCTTGGCCTACGAGCTGAGCGCCCGTCGTGTCCCTCGTCTAGCCTTGTGGTTGTTGCATGCGCGATGGGCGGCCGTGGACTGCCACCGTGCGATTCACAATTGCGTAACTCTTTTGAGCGACGCAAATGAATGGAAAGGTGAGGAGATTAGCTAGGTAGCTGTCGCTAGAACCGGGCTCACTGCGTTGTATTCAAGTGGACGAGGGTGCGCGCGGTAGACACCGAGGGGCGTGCTGTTTTCATTGGTGCTGTTGTCTGTAATACTCGTGCACAGGGGGATTTCTTATGCGCGCGCTATAGGTGATAAGCAGTTGGTTCGAGGTCAATGTGGTTCTTGCAAGCCAATGCACCCCCGAGTCGCCCAAAACAAGAGGAAAATAAAATACAGGAGCAGAGCGGTGAAGTGTGCTTGCCTAGACAGAAATATGCTTTCACAGTGCAGGCTCATTTTCTCTCGTTATTTGTATACGACTCGCTCTTTCGTCATGCGTGCGCGTAGGTGATGCTGGGCGACCTTGTTCGCGCCATATACTTAGATCGGTAAGGAAGCGGGCGCTGGACATGCGCTGCGTTTAAAGAAAACAAACTTTTTCGAGCAACGTATTTGTGCATGCCAAGCGGGAGACGAGCGGCCCCGCTTGGCGATTTGAGCGGTGCATCGCGTATTTGTCGAACTCTTCGCCGCCAGATGGAGCCTCCTGTCCTACGTGTGAACATTTGTCCTTTTGGCAGTTTGTGCCACGCGTATTTATGCGCTGTAAGGCGGTTGCGTAATGTCATTGCGTGGAAGCGCCAAAGTGCACAAGACTACCTCTTGCCCGCTGCATCCCTGGAAAATCGTAAATGTGAAAGCTGCTGTACAGAAAGATTCCGAATTTGAACCGGCTGCTCCCTCACTCATGTCGCATGTATTGGCACGCGAAGGTAAGAGAAACTGACACGCCGCCGGCCGTCGCCATCGCACGGATTTCGCATTCGTGTTGCGTTTAATGAAAGCCAAGCTCGCGCCAATTATTTTACATTTCTCCCACGAAGCCGCCGGGAAATGTGTGCGCCTATGGCCTTGACGTATAGCAAAGCGAGATGATGGCTCAACAGGTAAACAAATGGGGAAGGAGCAGCCGGAGAAAATGTACGGGCCGCTTACTTTGAAGAAACTCGGCACTTTTGGTTATTTCTTTTCTCTTGTTTATGTATGGATTGCGACTGTGAACTCCACTGGCATGTGCGTGCAAAGGGAATAGCCGAGGACGAAGCAAGGCGTACACAGTGCGCAATGAGGTCATACGGGTCGTGCGTGTAGCTCGGAGGTGAACTCAAGTAATGCATCGGAACACACCCAAGAGAAAACAACGGGTTGTCACGAGAGAACTAATGCAGCCATGTAAACGAAGCTTGTTGCATGTGAGAAAAACGTGTGGTGGTGCGGTGACGTTTCTTTTTTTCCTTCCATAATGCACGAGTACTGGCAGGTTAAGAAGTACAAAGTTCATATCTCAACAATACAAATCGGTACCCGCGATCGTGTGAATTGCACACAACAACTAACGCAAGTTCTGTCTAAAAATTTTCATCCCATCGAAAACGCCTCTCATGTCTATGAAGGTATTGTAAAAGTCATACTCACGCATGAATGGTATATCTTATCGAGGCGTATAAATTGTGTTCCCTTTATACATATCGCCTTGTGCAATTAACAGAATTTCCAAATCCGGTTCCATTGCTGCGCGACGGAGCTTTAAAAGCGCACACTTGAACTGCTCTTTTTTTTTTTTTTCCTCTCTTCCATTTCACAGTTTTCCACAATCACTGAGAATAATTAAAAAAATGAGGAAGAGCTCGGCAATCAGTTGAAAATTGCGCTGTTGCAGGCGCGCGATTTGAACGTTTTCTTTTACACGCAATTAGGCGCACCAAATTCGGTGCGTTAGTTGGCGAGGAAATAGATTTCTGCCGGCGCTGCCGAGCTGGAGCTTCGCTATGACATGACAACAACGCCGTCGATCCTGTGGCGAAGTTGCGTGCGGGAATGCAATCGAAAAAGCTAGCTGACGAAATGTACGCTCTGTATAGAGCAAAGTGTTTGCGTTTGATGATTGTTTGTCAAAACCTTGCAAGTGCGAAAACTGTGTACCGAATACGTGGCACGCGGAAGCCGTGCTTGGGGTCGCGCCTGCGAAGCGTTGGTTGATGCTCCTACGTGTCTCCTAACGCGCGTTCAACACCTGTCAATTATTGTATTCCAAATTCGCTCTTAGAGCGGAAGTACATCGTTTTCTCTGTAACTCTGAAGTGGTGCTGGTAGACCATACGTAAGTTTGTCGTTAATCTTGCGATGCGAATGCGGGCCTCGCGTTCTCTCAATGCGTGGACGGGAAAGTGTGGTACTTGGCATGTCTGCATATGCGAGAGGGTTTGCTGCCGAGTGCGGCCCACACCACGATGTAGTTGCCCCTCGAGAGGCACCGTGGCGCGCACTTGTAGTTCGTGAAACGAGCAGCAGCATGATCAAAGCAATGCAGTGAACAAGCAATAATGTAGCCTAAACATGCACACCCATCTCCGTCGCGCGCAGATCGCGATAACAGCTCCCATGGCGTTGGGCGTGGAGCGCTAACCTCTGTCGAGATTAGTGGTGTGGTCTCACACTCGGCACTGGCAATTCACGACGCGCGGCGGTATAAGCGAGATTGTGGTGTTGGCTGAAACGAAAGAGAACAGCGCAGCATGCTGTCGTGTTTAAACTCAATTAAACCGCCTGCGAATGTGCTTTCCTTAGCCGCGAACAAGGCGCCCGCGCGAAAACGTGCCTCCTCCAGCATCCTGGCGAACGGCGGCGGCGGCGTGCGCCGCACCGCCCGAGACGGCTGCGCTGGCGCTGGCCAATCGGCGGGTGAGTTGGAGAGGAGAAGAGTAGTGCGGCGAAGCACGACGCGCGCGGCGCAGGGGTCATTTTCACTCCGGCAGTCGACGACTTCGGACGCTCGCTCCGTTCGCCATGGCCAGGACCAAGCAAACCGCCCGTAAGAGCACCGGTGGGAAGGCTCCGCGTAAGCAGCTTGCTACCAAGGCTGCTCGCAAGAGTGCACCTGCCACAGGTGGGGTTAAGAAACCGCATCGGTACAGGCCTGGGACCGTGGCCCTTCGTGAAATTCGCCGCTACCAGAAGTCGACCGAACTTCTCATCCGCAAGCTGCCGTTCCAGCGCTGGTGAGGGAAATCGCTCAGGATTTCAAGACCGACCTCCGATTCCAGAGTTCGGCTGTGATGGCCCTTCAGGAGGCCAGCGAGGCCTACCTGGTCGGTCTCTTCGAGGACACCAACCTGTGCGCCATCCACGCCAAGCGCGTTACCATCATGCCGAAGGACATCCAGCTGGCCCGGCGCATCCGTGGCGAGCGCGCCTAAGTTCGGTTCGGCCGCTGTCTGCGCCGCAGCCTCGGTCAGGCAAGCAACACAAAACGGTCCTTCTCAGGACCACCTACATGTTTGCTTCGGCCACGGGAGCACGCGAGACCACGTACTCCAACCGTACCCTCTCGGTCTGTCTGTTTTGTTGTTATTTTTTATTATCAATATTTTTTCTCTGTGTGTGTGTCTGTGGTGAGCTGCCGGTGCGAGGTGGTGCCTCGTTTCGGATGCATATGGTAAGTATTGCGCGCGCTCGAGCAAGACGAGAGAGAGGAAAAAAAAAAAGAAACAAAATGCGCGTTCGTTGCAAAACGGTTCGCGCATTCATGCGAAGAAGCCGCGCACGAAGACGAAATTAATGCGGCCGATGTTGCGTGCAAGCTTTGTGTATTGGTATGCCATGCATGCGTTTGTTCACGTTCCTCATGCATACCTGCCTGGCTCATAAGTGCATGCTGGTTGCGGATATGGGCCATTTTTTTGTTTGTTTTTCAAGGGCCCGATCGCCTATCACATTCCACTACGCGAATCGTACGCTACTTGCAGTGAGGCTCGTCCCTGTGCGCCCCGGACACCCTGAAGCTCGCTTTCTATCTACATTCGTGCACTGACATGCCAGCTAGCTAGCAGCAGCGTCAGTTCAACAGGCACGGTTGCGCTAATTCAAACAGAGGGAAACGGGCGCAGAGAACGGGATTGCCAAGCAAAACCCTGCCGTCACACCGCATTTCGGTGGTCCTGACAAGGACCGTTGGGTTGTGCGACGAGCGCGACTGTAGTCCGGCGGCTGGGAGCTGCTCGCTTACGCCTTCTTCTCGGTCTTCTTTGGGAGAAGCACAGCTTGGATGTTGGGCAAGACGCCGCCCTGCGCGATCGTCACGCCGGAGAGCAGCTTGTTCAGCTCCTCGTCGTTGCGGATGGCGAGCTGCAGGTGGCGGGGGATGATCCTGGTCTTCTTGTTGTCACGAGCCGCGTTGCCAGCGAGCTCGAGCACTTCGGCAGCCAGGTACTCGAGGACGGCCGCGAGGTAGACGGGAGCGCCCGCTCCGACGCGCTCGGCGTAGTTTCCCTTGCGCAGGAGACGGTGGATACGGCCCACGGGGAACTGGAGACCCGCGCGGCTGGAACGCGTCTTGCTCTTGCCCTTCGCCTTGCCGCCTTTGCCGCGTCCGGACATGCTGGTGCTGCTGATGCGTAGAGTGAGACAGAGAAACGCACGACTGACGCAGTCGCGATCTGTGAGCGATTTGAGCCGTGCTCGTAGTGCCTTCGCCGCTGTCGCCGCCGCCGGTCCCAAAGGAAAGCGCGAGGGAAAGGGAGAGAGGCCGCGTGGACCAATGGCGCGCGCGGATATGCGAGGTCGCGTGAACACCACCCTCCCGCGATAAAAACGGGGCGCGCGCGACCGGTCGCGCGTATTCCGATCTCGTTTGCTCGGCTACTCACAACGGTGCGATGCCTCCCCAGCCCAGCGGTAAGGCCGTGAAGAAGGCCGGCAAGGCGCAGAAGAACGTGCGCGCCACCGACAAGAAGAAGAAGAAGCGCCGCAGGAAGGAGAGCTTCTCCATCTATATCTACAAGGTGCTGAAGCAGGTGCACCCGGACACTGGAGTCTCCAGCAAGGCCATGTCTATCATGAACAGCTTCGTGAACGACATCTTCGAGCGTATCGCCGCGGAGTCGTCCCGTCTGGCTCACTACAACAAGCGCTCGACCATCACGAGCCGGGAGATCCAGACTGCCGTGCGTCTGCTGTTGCCCGGCGAGCTGGCCAAACACGCCGTGTCCGAGGGCACCAAAGCCGTCACCAAGTACACCAGCTCCAAGTAGGCGACCGAGCGCTCGTCCGCCCAGCCCACACCCCAACGGCTCTTTCTCAGAGCCACCCAAAGTGTCTGCATTGGCATTGGGATGTAGTGAGAATCTCGACGATTCCGTCCGTTCCCTCTGTTCGACGCTTCCTCGTTTAGAAAAAAAACCCGACGCGCGCTGTCGGACAACGCGTTCTCATTGCGACAGCGCGTGTGCTAAAAGTTTCGTAGCAGAAACGCACAGAACGCCAGGCGCTCAGCACAACAACACAAACAAAGCGAGTATAGGGCGCGTGAGCCGACTCCGCGCGAGCGGCCACGTTCGCCTGCACTAATTGCCACGGCGCGTGTTTCGCACACCTAGGCTGATGAGGCGGTCGTTGCTGCACATTTACTTAATTCTGATGTAGCGTAAGTTTTAAAAGCAGGCAGCCCTCGTCCGTTTTTTCACATTTTATTTCTTATTTTCGGTCGACGCGCATTTGCGGGTCCCGAGGTGTGCCTCTATGGCTGCTAGAACTAATGTCGTCGGTCGCTGCGTGTGCTAGAATGCCCACTCGGCGGCCGCCCGCACGTATAGAGCAGTGCTCCGGACTGAAATTTAGAGCCGCGTGCTGTCAGCGCCGCATCGCTGTAGCAGTGGCTGGCGAGCGGAAATGCGTTAGCACGTTCACGAAGCAGCAGCGCGTAAGGGAAATTTTACGCTGTTATTACAAATGTAGTGGTAATTTGAAGTGGAAAAAGGAGAGATGCGCGCGGCTCTCCGCATACTGCATAGCGGTTGCGCGCGCGTCCTGCGTAGCTGCCTTCGTACGGGCTGGGCGCGATGGGAGAGGGAGGAGGTCGGAGCGCCGCCAGCACTGCCCTCGCTCTCTTCCGTCCCCTAGAATGCTGAATTTGGCTCGCGCGCGCGTCTTAGGCTGATTTCGCTGACGCTATCTGCGAGGCTACGTAAGCTATCGCGACGAAATTTGACGGTCGTGTGGGCACCAGTCAGCGGTGCCTGCGTGCGAAATTTGAAACGCCTGAGGCGAGCGGAGCATGAGCGCGCCCTGTTTTGCGACTAGTGATCAAGCGAACCGTGTTGGCGTGGCTGAGTTTGAAGTTGTGCGCGCGGTGTGCTTTGCGGCAATGACCAGGGTGCACTTGCAAGCGTAGCCGAGCTAACGGTGAATAGAACGAGTAATCACAATTATGAGAACACAATAAACTTGTTCCTGGGGCGCGACACGAGCAGTGAGTGCGTGCAACATACCACAATAACATTGTTGACACGTTTGTTTTTCCCTTGGCGAGTTGAGCAAAATAAGAAGGGAGGCTGGTTGAACATCAGCCTACGTTGCAGTGTGGAATGCCCAAAAAGAGACAACATAGAAAAACAAAAGTAAACTCTGCGATTGTGTTGCGAGGCCACTTGTCTTGAACTCAGTGCGTGGCCTAAGCAGGGCTCAGTGCAGCAACCAGCGACTCACTCGCGAAGAGAGGCCGCGCTGGCCCGGGAGCCAATCGGCGCGCGTTCATCCTCCTCGCCCTCTTTTTGCGGCGCGGCTTCGTCGCTCAGTCGCGGCGCAAGGACGCGGCATTCGCTTTCCTGACTCGCTCCGAAGCAGCAGCAACAGCCGAGATGTCTGGACGTGGCAAGGGCGGCAAGGGGCTCGGCAAGGGTGGCGCGAAGCGTCATCGTAAGGTGTTGCGTGACAACATCCAAGGCATCACCAAGCCTGCCATCCGTCGCCTCGCTCGCCGTGGCGGTGTCAAGCGTATCTCCGGCCTGATCTACGAGGAGACACGCGGTGTGCTCAAGGTGTTCCTCGAGAACGTGATTCGGGACGCCGTCACCTACACTGAGCACGCCAAGCGCAAGACCGTGACCGCCATGGACGTTGTGTATGCCCTCAAGCGTCAGGGCCGCACCCTCTACGGTTTCGGAGGCTAAGCAGCGCGCGTGCGCGACGTCGTCTGCAAGCAGCGCATCAGCTCCTCTGAAGAACCCAACAGCCCTCTTCAGGGCTACCCACTTGGTGCTTCGGCAGTGATGCGCAGGATTTGCGATCTCCTGCTCCGTTAACCCTCTTTTGCACGCCATTATCTCGCGTTCGGCCGTACGAGACACGCGCGGTGAACTTGGTCAGGTGAGCGAGCGCAACCGCGTGTATTCATAAGGCGTGGTAGCATAGTTTTTCGCCCTCGCAAGGCGAGCTCTGCTCGATTGCATTTGCGCTCGCCACTGCGTGTTGTGTTGCTGCCATTTCGCCCGCCCTCAGCGTGTCCTAGTTGCGACGTGCCGGTCGTTCGTGCAGCTCAGTTGTCGCCTTTGGTTGGACCCTTGTTGAGCCAGCCAGAGTGGCATGATGATTAAAAGAAAGGTAATCGTAAGCTCGTCGATGCGCATTTTGTCGCTTTGAAGTGGCTCGCTTCTTCTACTCCCTTGGAGAAGAGTATGAGCCGGGCGGCAGCACTCGGTTACATACGCCGAGCGTGGCGGTCAGCGGGCACACTTAAGTTAAGTAAGGCCCCATATTTCACAGCAATAGCTCGTGTGGATATGCAACGAAGCAAAGCACGAGGAAAATATTGCCCGGCACGGGCCAGTGTGTAACAGCTGAAAGCGAGTTTTCTACAGACAGCAGTTATTTGTTCTCTCCAGTGCAAGCGTTAAATGAGCGAGCCTGAGCTGCATTCTGAGCTGCATTCGCACGGCTTCGTTGGTTTGCGTCGGAGAAACAATAATGTGCCAGTCCTCTTGGCCTACGAGCTGAGCGCCGTCGTGTCCCTCGTCTAGCCTTGTGGTTGTTGCATGCGCGATGGGCGGCCGTGGACTGCCACCGTGCGATTCACAATTGCGTAACTCTTTTGAGCGACGCAAATGAATGGAAAGGTGAGGAGATTAGCTAGGTAGCTGTCGCTAGAACCGGGCTCACTGCGTTGTATTCAAGTGGACGAGGGTGCGCGCGGTAGACACCGAGGGGCGTGCTGTTTTCATTGGTGCTGTTGTCTGTAATACTCGTGCACAGGGGGATTTCTTATGCGCGCGCTATAGGTGATAAGCAGTTGGTTCGAGGTCAATGTGGTTCTTGCAAGCCAATGCACCCCCGAGTCGCCCAAAACAAGAGGAAAATAAAATACAGGAGCAGAGCGTGAAGTGTGCTTGCCTAGACAGAAATATGCTTTCACAGTGCAGGCTCATTTTCTCTCGTTATTTGTATACGACTCGCTCTTTCGTCATGCGTGCGCGTAGGTGATGCTGGGCGACCTTGTTCGCGCCATATACTTAGATCGGTAAGGAAGCGGGCGCTGGACATGCGCTGCGTTTAAAGAAAACAAACTTTTTCGAGCAACGTATTTGTGCATGCCAAGCGGGAGACGAGCGGCCGCCCGCTTGGCGATTTGAGCGGTGCATCGCGTATTTGTCGAACTCTTCGCCGCCAGATGGAGCCTCCTGTCCTACGTGTGAACATTTGTCCTTTTGGCAGTTTGTGCCACGCGTATTTATGCGCTGTAAGGCGGTTGCGTAATGTCATTGCGTGGAAGCGCCAAAGTGCACAAGACTACCTCTTGCCGCTGCATCCCTGGAAAATCGTAAATGTGAAAGCTGCTGTACAGAAAGATTCCGAATTTGAACCGGCTGCTCCCTCACTCATGTCGCATGTATTGGCACGCGAAGGTAAGAGAAACTGACACGCGCCGGCCGTCGCCATCGCACGGATTTCGCATTCGTGTTGCGTTTAATGAAAGCCAAGCTCGCGCCAATTATTTTACATTTCTCCCACGAAGCCGCCGGGAAATGTGTGCGCCTATGGCCTTGACGTATAGCAAAGCGAGATGATGGCTCAACAGGTAAACAAATGGGGAAGGAGCAGCCGGAGAAAATGTACGGGCCGCTTACTTTGAAGAAACTCGGCACTTTTGGTTATTTCTTTTCTCTTGTTTATGTATGGATTGCGACTGTGAACTCACTGGCATGTGCGTGCAAAGGGAATAGCCGAGGACGAAGCAAGGCGTACACAGTGCGCAATGAGGTCATACGGGTCGTGCGTGTAGCTCGGAGGTGAACTCCAAGTAATGCATCGGAACACACCCAAGAGAAAACAACGGGTTGTCACGAGAGAACTAATGCAGCCATGTAACGAAGCTTGTTGCATGTGAGAAAAACGTGTGGTGGTGCGGTGACGTTTCTTTTTTCCTTCCATAATGCACGAGTACTGGCAGGTTAAGAAGTACAAAGTTTCATATCTCAACAATACAAATCGGTACCGCGATCGTGTGAATTGCACACAACAACTAACGCAAGTTCTGTCTAAAAATTTTCATCCCATCGAAAACGCCTCTCATGTCTATGAAGGTATTGTAAAAGTCATACTCACGCATGAATGGTATATCTTATCGAGGCGTATAAATTGTGTTCCCTTTATACATATCGCCTTGTGCAATTAACAGAATTTCCAAATCCGGTTCCATTGCTGCGCGACGGAGCTTTAAAGCGCACACTTGAACTGCTCTTTTTTTTTTTTTTCCTCTCTTCCATTTCACAGTTTTCCACAATCACTGAGAATAATTAAAAAAATGAGGAAGAGCTCGGCATCAGTTGAAAATTGCGCTGTTGCAGGCGCGCGATTTGAACGTTTTCTTTTACACGCAATTAGGCGCACCAAATTCGGTGCCGTTAGTTGGCGAGGAAATAGATTTCTGCCGGCGGCTGCCGAGCTGGAGCTTCGCTATAACATGACAACAACGCCGTCGATCCTGTGGCGAAGTTGCGTGCGGGAATGCAATCGAAAAAGCTAGCTGACGAAATGTACGCTCTGTATAGAGCAAAGTGTTGCGTTTGATGATTGTTTGTCAAAACCTTGCAAGTGCGAAAACTGTGTACCGAATACGTGGCACGCGGAAGCCGTGCTTGGGGTCGCGCCTGCGAAGCGTTGGTTGATGCTCCTAACGTGTCTCCTAACGCGCGTTCAACACCTGTCAATATTGTATTCCAAATTCGCTCTTAGAGCGGAAGTACATCGTTTTCTCTGTAACTCTGAAGTGGTGCTGGTAGACCATACGTAAGTTTGTCGTTAATCTTGCGATGCGAATGCGGGCCTCGCGTTCTTCAATGCGTGGACGGGAAAGTGTGGTACTGGCATGTCTGCATATGCGAGAGGGTTTGCTGCCGAGTGCGGCCACACCACGATGTAGTTGCCCCTCGAGAAGGCACCGTGGCGCGCACTTGTAGTTCGTGAAACGAGCAGCAGCATGATCAAAGCAATGCAGTGAACAAGCAATAATGTAGCCTAAACATGCACACCCATCTCCGTCGCGCGCAGATCGCGATAACAGCTCCCATGGCGTTGGGCGTGGAGCGCTAACCACTGTCGAGATTAGTGGTGTGGTCTCACACTCGGCACTGGCAATTCACGACGCGCGGCGGTATAAGCGAGATTGTGGTGTTGGCTGAAACGAAAGAGAACAGCGCAGCATGCTGTCGTGTTTAAACTCAATTAAACCGCCTGCGAATGTGCTTTCCTTAGCCGCGAACAAGGCGCCCGCGCGAAAACGTGCCTCCTCCAGCATCCTGGCGAACGGCGGCGGCGGCGTGCGCCGCACCGCCCGAGACGGCTGCGCTGGCGCTGGCCAATCGGCGGGTGAGTTGGAGAGGAGAAGAGTAGTGCGGCGAAGCACGACGCGCGCGGCGCAGGGGTCATTTTCACTCCGGCAGTCGACGACTTCGGACGCATCTGTCTCGCGTGTGTAGGACCAAGCAAACCGCCCGTAAGAGCACCGGTGGGAAGGCTCCGCGTAAGCAGCTTGCTACCAAGGCTGCTCGCAAGAGTGCACCTGCCACAGGTGGGGTTAAGAAACCGCATCGGTACAGGCCTGGGACCGTGGCCCTTCGTGAAATTCGCCGCTACCAGAAGTCGACCGAACTTCTCATCCGCAAGCTGCCGTTCCAGCGCTTGGTGAGGGAAATCGCTCAGGATTTCAAGACCGACCTCCGATTCCAGAGTTCGGCTGTGATGGCCCTTCAGGAGGCCAGCGAGGCCTACCTGGTCGGTCTCTTCGAGGACACCAACCTGTGCGCCATCCACGCCAAGCGCGTTACCATCATGCCGAAGGACATCCAGCTGGCCCGGCGCATCCGTGGCGAGCGCGCCTAAGTTCGGTTCGGCCGCTGTCTGCGCCGCAGCCTCGGTCAGGCAAGCAACACAAAACGGTCCTTCTCAGGACCACCTACATGTTTGCTTCGGCCACGGGAGCACGCGAGACCACGTACTCCAACCGTACCCTCTCGGTCTGTCTGTTTTGTTGTTATTTTTTATTATCAATATTTTTTCTCTGTGTGTGTGTCTGTGGTGAGCTGCCGGTGCGAGGTGGTGCCTCGTTTCGGATGCATATGGTAATCTGTCTCGCGTGTG
>NW_027315058.1:0-86789 GCF_023375885.2 Dermacentor andersoni | reverse complement strand
CCATGCTATGGACGACCGCACGCCAAGTTTCATCCTAGACGCCAGCGCTCGTTTCTCCCCTGGCGGAACGATTTCACCTCCAACGGGGGTAGGTTTCCGCCGCCGCTTCCCTTCACGATCGCGCCCGCGTTCAGTTCGCGCTGCGGGCGAAACGTCTCTTGTTTGCGACGGCGCCTCTTCGGATGATCGGAAATTATTATTGTGTTGTTAACTGTCACGACAGCAACGTAAACATGAAAGGGTTGATGCCACCAGTGAAATTCTGCCGATTCACAAGAAAATGGTACGAAAAAGCAGACGACAGACATGGATTACTGCGGTGCGCCGAGCGAAGTAAACAACTGGCAAACGAAGCGTGCTCGTTCATTGATCACTCCTAAGTGCATGACGGTTTTTATATGTAACCCACATGAATTTAAGAATTACTCGGTACATAATCCTTTTATTCATATAAAAAGTTTCAGTTGTTCGACGAGCGCTGTATCCTGTCTTCTTTCTTTCTCGTGTTTCCTTTGTGTGTGCGCTGCCCAAGAATGGAAACCACTTTTGTTGTGTGCGCTAGCAGTGGCCGAAGTTCACGCGTGCCGAGGAATTGAATATGTGCACGATGCATTGAACATGACCGGAGTTCATTCCCGCTTCACCACTGCACCGATCGATCGAGTTACTGGACGATACACGCCCGCGTCTTGGTCGCGCCGGCATTGCTGAAGCGGGAATGATTACTAATACTTTCAACTTCCGCCTCTTGAGAACTGTTAAAAAATGGCCAAGCTGTCTACATTGCTGCCTCTATTCCATATTGTAGGGGACGTAGTAGTTGAAGTTGTGTGCGCATGTCGTACTTGTGCTATGCAGCGATATATTTTGTTTATTTCCGCACAGTGTCGATGGAAATCCGTTGTCGCCATCAGAGACAACACGGATTTGTAGCAAACATATTGTGAGAAACTGCAAAAATGACTTTAGCTCGTATGTGCCGTATGCATGTGCCGCATCGTATGTGCTGACGATTTTTCCGGCGGCACATACGATGTCGTTTCCAATTACCTGCTCAGCGTCACTTACATGGTTAAGCAGACGCTGCCCTTTCGCCGCATTGCAGCCATAAAAATAATCGTCAAGCGTACCGATCTTCTTAAAGGCAAATAGAAGCGTGTACAGTCTGTTTCACACTTAGGGGAAAACTCGGAACGTATTGCATTGCGATGTGGCAAGCAATGGAGTCGTGCGGCGGCAGCAGCTCGAGCAGGCGCAGACGCTCGAGGGGCGGAGTCGTGATCTGCGTCGTCTGCAACGGCGGCGCGCGCTGGCCGCATTGTCGGGAAGCGTGCTCTGTCAGGGGCAGAGTACCGATTTCATCGGCACTGCGGGAGCTGAGCTGATATTCTTTACTAAACGTTGTGCGGCGCCAAACTCTGAGCCTTCATTAGCGATAATGGAGTTCCACAAACTTCTTTTAACAGCATGCTTCGTTTGTTCTTTCGAAAGGGTGGGGTACTGAGCGCGTGCACGTATATTTGTTCACTGTGTGTGCTACCGTAATAAGCAGCGACAAGACGCACCAAGATGTGCGTGCAAAGTGCTCAGTCTTTGTTTGACTCGAAAGGAAAACAAAGCACTCAACAATGATTACTATGGGGGTCGAACACGATGAAACAAACGGGTACGATTAAAGGAATGTTTCAGGTTAAGACAATGAGCTGGAAGTGATTTTTCTAGACAATCAATCACTACACCAGAGAGACCCTGCCCGCCGGCGGGGAATTGGACACGTCACGCTCGGAACTTCGGTTAGTATCTCGTCATGACCCCAGCGGCAGCGATGACAGCGCTCATCCTGAAGGCAGTGAAGTGTAGAATGACTTGATCAGGGATGTGTTCATTCGCAGCACGTCTCAGTCGCTGACGATGGTGGATCGAAGCCTATCTTCGGGCGACTGATAGAGGGGATGGTGCGGCAGCGATACATTCAACGGGCCCCAGACATTTTAAATGATGTTGGCGCCCGGGCATTGAGGCGACCACTCCAAGAGAGTGACTGCGCGCTCTTCCAGCAGTTGTTGCACAACGCGAGCAGTGTGGATCGGCGACCTATCGCGTTAGAATATATAGTCGCCTTCCAGAAACGGGCCGTCAAGAATGTATGGAATCAGTACGTCGTCTATGACTGCCCTGCAGCGATGAACTTACCTTCCAGGCGTATCAGTGGGCGTCGCACAACGCTTAGTAAAGAATACCGGCTCATTTCACGCAGTAACGATGAGATGGGCGCCCTGCAACTGACAGTAGACGGTTTCCCGACAGTGCGGCCAGCGCGCGCCGCCGTAGCAGACGACGCCGTTCAAGATCCCGCCCCTCGAGCACCTGCGCGAGCTGCTGCCTCCGCCTGACTCAAGCGCTCGCCGCACCGCGATGCAATGTGCTCCGAGTTTCCCCCTAAATGTGAAACAGACTGTACATCGCCCTTCGAATGAAATGTCCACGCGCACACCCGTAGGCACACACCGCGCGCGGCACGAAACGTGCCCAAACACGCGCAGTGCAGGAGGCAATCAAGGCGGTGCGAACGAGAGATGGGAGAGGGGTACCACCCGCTAAAAGAATTTGGCGTAAGCTGCTGACACGCGCGTGGTAGAAGCGAAAGGCCATACTAAAACGCTGCTGCCACGCACGAAAGTGACGTCAGAGTTATGTTGACGTTGTTTAAACAAGTATGACGTGTTCCGGTTTATAGTTTTGCGCGCGCTGCTGGAGCTGCTTCAGCTTTTCAGCTTAGCTAAGACACAATTTTACGGTTTCTTACGGTATTGTGTGCTAGAATGTTGTTCTAGTTGCGCTGGAAGAATCGAATGGTGTTCGAGCTTGCGATCACGAGCGACACTTGGCCGCAACGCTGGAGCAGCGCGTTTATGGTTGGTAGTGTGGTCTTATGTAGCTCCTGTTACGTTTTTCAGTGCTCTTGTTTGTTGAATTTGCTGTTGTGAATGGGGCACATGTTGGCTTTCAGTATGGCAGAACTTTTTTCTCTTATGGTAAAAACGTTTAAACGCGTTCTAAACGCTTGCTGCTGCAGCCAGAGTGCGGGAAGCCTCAAGCTCGCTTCTTCCCGACGCCGCCCCGGATTCGAGGGCCGCCGGGGACCTTCTCCATCGGCGTTGCCGCCGCTGGGAGGCGGCTCTCAAAAGTTCAGAGTTGGCAGACCGCAGCTCTGGGCCATCCGGCAAGCCGAAGGTGCCGCTCGAGTTTGCCGCTCGAGTTCAAGGACTTCGAGCCGCCACCTGAGGCCACCACAACAAAAACTGCCGGACCATTCTCTATTAAAGTTTCTTCTTCATCCTTCGTAGGATTGCTGTTGCATATATTGCCCGAGTAAGTGCTGTTGCAATTTTTTTAAGGCAATGTCGCATTTACCTCTACCTCTTCATGCTGTTTCCCTGTTTACCTCGGATTTTGGTGGCTAGCGAATGGCGACTTGCTTGTGCACCTGCTCGCCACAGTTCAAAAGGCACATGTTGAGCAACCTGAATGTAAACTATGAAAACAAATATTGCAAAACGTGGCCCAGCCACTCATAGTTCTACTCTGGTTCAATTTTGTTGTAAAGATTGGCTGTCGTGAAGACCGAGAAATTTTCTTAAATTTCTTCCAGCTAGTTTGCTAAGCTGTTATTTAGTATTGCTTCTTATGATGGCGCTGTGCGAGGTACCAGGTTTGCGCAAATGTTCCTCGCAACTTGTTTGTAGACATGACGTAGGTTCATTGCAGGAACCTGCATGTTGTTATAGATGGGAAATGCATGCTAATATGACCGGTGTGGGCTTGCAGGTCCATGCATGCCACTCTCAAGCAAATGCCAAGTTTCCATTGTATGAATCTTCCTTGACCTTGCTGCACTTTGCAGGGCTTGTTTGGTTAATCCTTTTGTCTGTGCAATAGAATGCTCATAGGTCTTGAGCTTTACCCTGATCCTCTCGTCCAACAAATAAAAAATCTTTTTAGGCATTGCGTTAGGGAACATATCTGGGTGATAATGTGACAATTTTTGCCTCTATAACCTTTCTTTTCTCCCATCTTCAGTGAAGTTGTCAACCACCTGTCACTTTGTTCGAACAGAGTGCCATGCATTGACAAAAATTCTCATCACAACAAGAAAATCTCTGAAGGAGATTTTTGAGACTGACTAGGACTTCGTCTTGGGCAAGTTGGTGAAATCTGCGACGCATATTCTTTTTGTGCGCAAAAAGATATTTATAGAGGAAGGACGCATGAAAGTGCGAACTACCAACTGACTTAATGATTCAAAGGATGGAAGATAGGGTACAAATTTTGTGCACATGCAAGAGGCGAATGTTGTGACAGTGCTAGTTTGTCTAGTAATGCTAAAAAAATTGGCATTAAACAAGTGCTCTTCTGGGGAATTAAGGCAATTGAAGTGCGACTGACATGTGCACGATCTCTCTGATAAAATATTCCTTTGTGAGTTCATGTGCTGTTTTGTTGCTACTTCTGCCCAGGATCACAATGTGCGAAAGCACGGCTCACATGAGCAGGCCTTGCAATGTGCGCTGCACCATCCGATTTATTTAAATTGTTTGAATGCTCCCTCAAATAGTCATTTAGGCATTGGGCGGTTTGGTCCACATAGAACTTGCCACAGCTGAGAGGTATCTCATAGAACAACCCACAGCACAATGCAAAATGGTTGGCATGATTTTTCATACACCCTTGTCTCGTGGTACGAGAGCCACTAGCAAAATTATTTGCTTTCACGTAGATAAATGTTGTACACTATTGCACACATTTTTGGCGTGACAGAATGGGTCTTTTTTTTTTGCTTGAGTGCGAACATTCATAGCGATGGAAACACAAAAATTGTTTCAAGTGAAGCACTAGATCACCCAGAGCAACAAGCTAAAGAAAACATGTATTTTATGTTAATCTTGATTTATTAAACAATTTTCTCGCCCTAATGTGGCAAAGAGGACATCTTAACCTCTACACAGACAGGCAGAAGAATGACAATTCCATGAGAAATGTCAACATATGAGCATGGAAAGCGCAGTTGCCAGTGATGTGAGGACTGACGACTTAACAAGTACCACAACGCGGAATGGAAAGCGTATGCGTCAGCTCCCGCCTTTCAAAAGGTTGATGCTTCTATTGAACATGTCAATGCCATGCTGTGCCCCGACCAGCTTCAAAGCCGCAAACTGCACTGTTTTGCAGGGTGCCTATTCCCCATCTGTCCCCTCGTTGCACTTCTGCTGTGACAAATGTTGCAGCGCTTGCTGGCAAGCTGCACTGTCAGGAGCATATACTAGATTGCTAAAACTTTCATGTTTAGTGCACAAGTGAGTATTTACTCTAAGCACCTTTATGACAAATGAACTGTCCTTCCTATGCATTTAGCTGAAAACCGTCTATGTTTTTAAAGCCAATTCTGAACAGTATCCACAATTGCCGAGCCTCCCTTAGGCCTCCTCGGACATTCTTATCTTCCAAGCTGATAGCCCGTATCGAGCTGAGCCCTCATTCTTTGACGAGATGGTGAAAATAGGCCATCAATTCAGAGAAAGCATAGGGCAAATAAACAGGGTAAATGCTTCTGTTTGTCTTGAGACACTTGTAGATGAGGGCGCACAAGTTGGCGAGCATGGTCAGCATGGGCGATTGCATCACGGGCATAATCGCTAGTTGAAGCTGTGGCGGGTGGAAGCACAGTGTCGAGTGGTACCGTCGGTTCTCGGCCATACAAGAGGTAAAATGGGGAAAAGCCAGCAGTTTCGAGATGGGAAGAGTTGTACGCAAAGGTAATGTAAGATAGAGCGAGGTCCCAGTCACGGTGGTCATCTGAAACGTATTTGGATAGCATGTCTGTAAGGGTGCGGTTCAAACGCCCAGTGAGGCAGTTCGTTTGGGGGTGGTAGGAGGTGGTAAATTTATGCTGTATTGAGCAGGCACGCATGATGTCGTCAATGACTTTGGCCAAAAACGTACGGCCATGGCCTGTTAGCAATTGACACGAATCACCATACAGCAAAATTATATCATGCAGGAGGAAGTCCACAGCATCAGTTGCGCAACTGGTCGGAAGAGAGCGGGTTGCGTACTACGCTGCGACTGCAGCCCACTTGTTTCCTGATGTAGATTCCGGATTCCGGAAATGGGCTGAGAAGGTCTAAGCTGACACGATGGAAGGTCTTGGTAGGGATGTCGAGCGGCTGCAGGTAACCGGTGGGAAGGCTTCTTACATTGTTGGCAAAGTTCACAAGCGGCGACGCAACATCGTACGGAACGGGCAAGGCCCGTCAAAAAATACGGCGACGTACACGGTCATATGTTCAAGATACGGCAAGGTGTCCTGCCATTGGTGCGTCGTGAAGCACTGGCAGTATTGGAGGAGTCAAAGTTGTCAACGGGTAACGCGACAAGCAGTCAGCGTCTTGGTGCAGGCGGCCAGACTTGTACACCATGGAATATGAAAATTCTTGTAGCCTCAAAGCCCATCGACCAAGCCGGCCTGTAGGGTCTTTTAGTGATGAAAGCTAGCAGAGAGCATGATGGTCAGTGACTACGGAAAAAGGGCGACCGTAAAGGTAAGGACGGATATTCACAACTGCCCAGACAACAGCAAGGCATTCCGCATTCTCATTCCGTAATGGAATAGTTGCGCTCCGATGGTGCTAGGAGGTGGCTCGCATAAGTAATAACGCGATCCTGTCCACGCTGACGCTGGGCTAAGACGGCACCTACGCCATGACCGCTGGCATCTGTACGCAATTCTGCAGGGGCATCAGGGTCGAAGTGGGCGAGAATGGGTGGTGAGGTTAGAAGAGTGACGAGACGAGAGAAGGCGGCGGCTTCTGAAGTACCCCGCACCTCCACCAGAATGTTACGTGTGAAAAGACAGATGAAAGGGGCTATTTACAGGTTACTCTGGAGCCAGGCAGCCAGGCCGACCCTCGCTCGCACTAAGAGCTGCGACGTCATCTTCGCTCTCGTGGCGGCCCGTCTCTTGAGCATTGCTCGATGATATTGTAATAATTTTACTGCGAATAGAGCTTTTGTAATTGAGAAATTGAAGTAAATGCAGGACACAATTAGACACTCCCTTAGACATTCAAGTACTAGCCAGATGATGAAGGCACTCCTCATTAAAATTCTGTCACTGGAACTCATCTACTAGTAATAAAAAGATCGCTGCATTACATTATAACATGAAAGAAAATGCTTCTTGTCTAGTTCTATTTGATTTTTAGAAAAAAGAACCCATTGAGGTTACCCTTGAAAGCATCGCCCACGCTTTTGTGTTTCAGTAGTTATCATGTAGTGCTGAGCTGGCTTTTCTGGCTCACGAAACTTGCACAAACTTCAAGTCACAGAGAATTTTATGTTCATGTGATGTCGTGGTATGTCTGAACAGTCCATGCCACTTGACCTAGAGCAGCTGCAGTGGTGAATCCAATGTTCTGTCTTTGGTCGGTTGCTCCATGGCCGCACATACGCATTTTGCGTAGAAAACTGTAGCACCATCCGTAGGGCGCTGTTTTACTCACCGATGAAAGCAAAGGGCAGTCGTGGCGTATGCAACGTCGCCACTCCCTGCTCAGGAGCAGGTGATTTGAATTCCTCTCTAGGTATGCGGACCCTTCAGACGCAATTTCCTCGTAAACTAAGTCTTGTTGGCACGAAACAAGCACTCTGAGGTTTATGGAATGCTACTTTAATAGGCCGCATCTATTTATTTATTTCATACACACTGCTGGCCTCCATTTCGAGGCTGTTGCAGGACATGGGAAAATACATTGCATCAAAATATGAATGACAAACTTATACACTTGTTAATATTGTAGTTTACAAGAAGATGTAGTTGAGCAATACAATAAGAGGGTGTGGCCTTCCTGAGTCAGCCCTTAAAGGTTAATGAACAAAAATGCAGAAGCATAAGGCAAACAACAAAAAAAGTACACCAAACCAATTACAAACATTTTGCAGTGTCTGTAGGCGATATTTATAAATCAAGATGCGTACTCAGACCTATTTTTCCAGCATAGGAAGGAAATCATCAGATGAACAAATTATATCACTAGGCAATGAATTCCAATCACTGATTGTCTGAGGAAAGAAAAAATACCTGAATGTGTCTGTGTGGAACCTGTATTCAATTAAATGTTTAAGGTGTTTAGTTCTAGTGTTTCGCTGTTCAGAGAAAGATACATATGCACCACTGTGTAATTTGTAGCCCCCGTTAAGGAGGTGGAACAGAAACTTGAGGCGTAAGAATTTAGCACGCTTGCAAATAGTAGTATAGTCCACTACTACTTAGTAGTCTGCTTTGTATTTTCCTTTAATGTCCCATGAAATGACCATATTAGGGAGCACTCAAACAATTCAAATAAATTTCAGGGTGTGCATCTTGGCATGCTTTGCAAGGCCTGCTAATGTGAACTGTGCTTTTCGCGTGTCATGACCTTGGGCAGTGCATGAGTTCATGGAAGCATACGGTATTAGGACGATCCTGCATGTGTTAGTAAATGTAAATTATTTTAATTGCATGTAACCTTAGAAGCAGGCTAGTAGCCAATAAACTCGTTTGCTAACCCAAGGCATCGAGGCAGTCAAAGTCAGGGCCGTTGACCATTTGCCCGCTCCTAACCCCAATTATTGGCAAATCAGTTCTGTAGAAACCCGCAAGATCAAGGAGGGTACACGAAAAGGAAAATTCTTGAGACCCATATGGGTTTTTAAAAAAGGCGGTGACTGGTGACACGCGTAGTAGAGGCGAAATCCCATACCAAAATGCTACTGCCATGCACGGAAGTGATGTCACATTTTTGACCACATGATTGTGACGTTTAAACAAGTATGGCGTGTTCCGGTTAACAATTTTGCTACAGTTTGTGCGCGCTGCTTCCACTTTTGAGCTTAGTTAAAACATAAATTTATGGTTCCTTACTGTATTGTGTAGCAAAATATGCTAGTTAGTTGTGCTGGGACAACCGAAATGTGCCTGAGCTTGCGATCATGAGCGACACTTGGGCCCAAGCCTAAAGCAACTCATTTCCTTATACCTTGCAGTGCCTGTTGTGGTTCATAACGTGGTTTTGTGCAGCTTCTGTTCTGTTTTTCAGTGCTGTTGCTCTTGTTTGCTGAATTTGTTGTTGTAAATGGAGCTCATGTGTGTCTTCAGCTTGGCGGCACTTTCTTCTCTTATGACAGAAAGGTTTAAAATATTTCTAAACGTTTGTTGCTGTCGCTTACTTGAGTACGTTGATCGTGAAGACTTTTCTTTTTTTTTTCCCCATCTTTCGTGGGGCTTTGCATAATGCGCGAGTAAGTGAGCTGTCGCAAATTTTTATGGCACTCAATGCAGCGTTTACCTCTACTTTTCGTCTACTCTACAGTTTCCCTAATCACGGATTTCTCGGCTCGATTGTGAATCACGACTTGCTTGAGAACCTGCTAGAAAGCCCAAAGAAGGCTACAGCATCTACATTCTGCACCTGCTCGCAACACTTCAAAATGCACATGTTGAGAAACCGTAATCTAAACTATGAAAACCAGTATATAGGAACGTGTTCTACTCGGGCTCAATCTTGCTGTCAAATTAAGTTTGTCTTGAAGCCAGAATGCAATGCAGCTTGTTCCCTAAACTGATATGTATACTAGCATTGTTGTTTCTTACGCTGTTATCTGAGGCGCCATGCTTGCACGAACATTCTTCGCAACTTGTATGGAAACACGACGTAGATTCATTGTAGGAATCAAGCTTTGTATCCTGTCCTTCTCTTGGATTTTATTTTCGCGCTATTCTTAAGCTCGAATCAGGAATTTGTCATTGTAGAACCTGCACTACGTAGATGTGAAATGTAAAGACACTATACTGGTAGGTGGGTGTATGCAAATGTGCAAGTTTCTAGGCTCATGCCAATCGAGAAAATGCCAATTTTTCATCCCGTGAGTCTTTCTTCACCTTGTGGAATTTCGCAAGCCTTGTTTCGGTCATCCCTTGGTATCCGTTGCAGCAGCTCAGTGTCTATAGTGCCCTGCTGAGCACAAGCTCAGTGGTTTGATTCCCGGCTCTAACAGCCACAGTTTGATGGGGGCGAAACGTAAAAACACTTGCATTTGAGCTTTGGGCGCACTTTAAGGAATCTCCGGTGGTCAAAATAAACTAGAACCTACGATGTAAACCACAGTTAAGTTACATGTCAAAACCTCGCAGTTAAAGTAATCTCTTGATCTGTATAACAAAATTCTGATAAGTTTTATCCCTTAGCATGATCCTCTTGTCTAAAACTTTTTAAGGCATTGTGTAAAAATATGTTTTGGATGACTACTGAGTATTTTTTCTCAAATCTTTTTCAGCACCAAACCGAAGAAGTTGTCGATCACTTTGGACTTTTCTCAAACAGGGTGTTGTCCGGTGATTGAATTTCTCTTCACACAAGGACAGATTGTGAAGGAGATTTTGTAAACTATCAGCAGCAGTAGAGAACAAGGCACAAAGAATAAAGGAAATTGATGGACCCAATTTTCTGTTATTTACAATGTTGTGAAGGAAGCAGACAGTGAAGCTGAACAATATGTAGGGGAAATCATAATGTAGAACTAATAAGTAAAGAGGAAGTGAAAGTTGATAGAAAGATAACTTGCTGAAGGTGGGAGCCGAACACCCATACTGTGCATTGCCAATTAAGCTAATGATGTGGTCGTCCTCCCATTTACTTGGCTATCTGTATGTGTAAGGGGTAGTCCTGGGAGGGTTGGCCAGCACTGCTTCTCCCGGCCATGTCAGGGGATGTGGAACATCTCTAACTGATGATGTCAAATTGTACGACTTCAGGATTAGGCAACTGGACAACAAGCCCTTAAATGCTCCCTCATGGCATCAAGGCAGCCAAAGAAAATACCTTTGACCAGTTGCTTGCTGCGAAGCTGATTTACTATGCGACTCCTGTTCTTAAAAAGGGATGTTCCACATGTGCTGTTCGCTACGAGTGGTCCTGGCTAGCACTACTAGTGCTCTTTTTGTACGTGTACACAAATACCTAAGAAAGTGAACAAGGGAGGGCCCTCATGACAGCTTAACTGGTATAGCACAGTACGTATAATGTGGTTCAGCTCCCACCTGTGGTAAGTTGTCTTTTCATCCACTTTCATTTCCTTTATTTCTACATTTCAATGAAACACAATTTCCCCTGTGCTTTCTCTGGCTTTGTAGTCTGTTTTTTCATATAGTAAAAAGAAGGCTGCCTCAAGTTCATACAGGCCGCTTCAGTATTTTTGTACAATCCCATAAGAAAAGACATTTGTTCCCCTCGGCTAAAGAAATACAGAATCCAGGTTTGTGCAATTTATCTGATATGTCCACATTTTGGGACAAAGTCGTCTTCATGGACTATCTGGAAGCAGTGGCAAAGCCAGTGGGTAGCAAACTGGGCACAAACCCTCACTCCCCCCCCCCCCCCCGCACGCACACACACACACACACATACAGCCCCCTTTCCGTCCGCAGTCATGTTGGTGCAGCCCATCCACCTGCTCTCCCTATAAAAAAAATTTTGCCTTTGCCACTGTTGAAATATGTGCCACAGTAACAGTAGTCATCAATGTTTTAAGAAATTGAGGAAGCTAAACAAGTGAAATGTCGAAGAAAGTTCTCAGGTGTGTTGCTCATGCATGGCAACATGCCAGACTGCATGACGAAATTTGGTTTGCGATGCACTCTGGCATGTTTGAAACATGCGTGCCAACTGCGCGCTAGCCTAGCCTGATCACTACTGCTGTGCACAATTAAAGTCATGCTTTTGACATCAATTAAACAGTAATCTGATTTAGAGAAAAGCATGCTTCTGCATACTTTTGCCCTTTCACTTGCTGGCTCTGCTGGTTGTTGCCGAGCTGGATGATCGTGTAGCTGGTGCATCGGCATTCCTGACCCCTTCAACTTGAGCACAAGCCTCAGGTATCTCCCTTTCTTTTGCACAACCTATACCTTGCAGCAGCTGTTGCAGTTCATAGTGTACGTCTGTGCAACTTGCACTCTACATTCCAGTCTTGTACTTTATTTTTTGTTTGGTTTGCTGTTGGCGAGCCCGAATTAGTCCTACCACACATCTACTGTTCTGAACCATGTTCACGATATTTAACTATATAAAGAACTTCCTTGTTACTTGATTTGTCTTTTACATATGAGAATTGGATCAGAACTACCCTACTTTGTTCATACATGGTCAATCACACTCGTGTTGTTGTTTAGCAGCTCCACAGTGAAGCATGTCCAACAGTGTACCTTATGTGATTTGGATGTGTGGACAAGAGCACAGGTGCACACCTCGCATTTAGCCAGATATTTTATCAGGTGCTGTATTTTCCAACCACTTAATTAATTTACTAGTTTTACCTTTCATCTAAGTGCGGATGCTACTGAACTGCTATCACTGGGGCTGGCCATATTATATATAATATATGCTACCTTTGCAACTTGGTCCCTGTTAAAGCTTGAAGAAAAATAATCCTCTAATACAAGCAGTCACATAATGTACCCCTGGAAAAAGACGGTTCATTTGCAAAACCTACTCGACATAATTTATTAATAAAAAGAAATGGGGCGAGACTGATGGAATGCCCTTCCTGAAATTATAAAAGGCAAAGTAGACTGGTCTCATTTTTTTCTACACCACCACAGCTGTGGTGCATGCTGGTAATTGTACTACAGCTGAGTTGTGAACAGAGAGCATATGAAATGTGTAATCCACCGAGTCTTTTTGATCATAGGCAACAGTTTTTTTCGTTGAAGCATTGTGACATTATAGTAAAGGAATAAACTGTTGCGTCCCTGTATGCTGCAATGAAATGCAAAGGAAAAAAATTCTCTAAGTCTTTATTTCTTTCAAAAAGGCAACAGCTGGCCACAGGAACACATGTTTAAGGACTACAGCAAATTAGCCTCACAGAAAAGCAAGTAAAATTTTTTTGTTGGTTTGATTTCGTGAAAAACTGCTGTGGCTGCTAGTGCAGCTTGTAAAACTTAGGCAAATGGAACGTGGCAATCGTGCATTTGCACCACAATGGACACGACGATGCTGTGAAAGGCATAAAGATGTGAACAAATGAAAGGATCAGTCATGTGCAGTGAAGTCTTAGAAGTAAGAGAGGCTTTAAAGACATGCAGCAATACCAGATAAATATACTGGACAAATGAGCATTCAATATGAAGTGCTGCTCACACGGCCAGGCTTGGCCATTGTAAACAAGAACAAACATGCATTGCTCGGTCTGTATACCTGCGCTCATCTGCTATACAATAGTCCTAGCCACATCCCTGACCATCAAAAATCTACCCATTCATTTAGCAGGTTAGATAAGATTGCTTTCTTGAACTCCTGGCATTGTTGATAGACAGCACCTTAACTGCAGGGCTACAGTTGCGTATTAGTGAGTGCGTCTTGTGACATAAGCAAATTGTAACCACTCGGGCTCAACAAAGAATTAACTTCACGCTCATATATTCAAGAAAAAAACAGTTCACCCAAGCATTTCTACACTTTCTGCAGGAAAAGAAAAATGCAATAGAAAGCATAACCAATGCTTCACAACCTTGCATTCAACTGGTCACATTTAGGCATTATTGCTGATCTTTAAGGTCCTTTCATGAATCACGAAAACGTGCCAACAAGCACCTTGTAACAAAAATCGTGCTACCCAACTTTGTTGCTTCGTACAACTATTAGAGTGCTTGAAAACAGCAAGTCAAATAAGCCATAAAGCTTACCATTTAAGAAAATCCTTTGCTGGGCCAGTTGGTTCATTATCAGTCTAATAGCGGAAAGTGCAAACTTCAAGCGGGACAGAAAGAGAGTCCTGTGTCTGTCTCTCTATCCATCTTGTTTGAAGTTTCTGCTTTCCTTATTCCATTCAAAGCTTACTGCTTCCAAGTTCCTCATAGTGTATGTGATATTAACCATTGCAAAAGCATTTTCTTCAAGCAAATTTCAATGCATGTCCTTATATTTAAACATGCATGCAGATTATATCCTTGGTCGAGTCACTGCTGAAATGTAAACACATGACCACCACCATTTATATGCAAGGTGTCGTAATTTGGTATTGTCAAGCTTGGATATTAATGCAAAGCGTCACTGGAGAGGAACGTTTTTTTTTCTTCCTTTATATACTTCCTTGAGTATTTTCTGCCGCAAACAGAAAAGAATCTGCTTCACATAGCTGGTGCATGTTAACAGATGCAAGCTTTGAAACACATGCCATTCACATTGAGATAATGAACTTTCACGTCTCCAGCCCCTCAAGTTGGCCAGAAGTGTAGTCGCTGAATATGCACTGTGACCACCACCACTGCTTCCACTAAACTCATGTTGGTGAATATGCAAACTCTATAACTATTACGCAGTGCCTTCCCACCATGTTCCAAATTCTCCTAAGAACTACAAGTAACATGGCAGGAAAAAAGCATGCATCTGCGTGCTAGGCATGGTGAGATTGGTCTATTAGGTGCTAAATTGCTGCAAATCCATTGCCTTTGTTGCAATACACTATAAGCAAAGCTTTCCTGAATCATTACATTTACATACTATGCAAAGAGATACATGATCTCTGCACTTGTTTTTTATTTCTATACCATCTGCTTTAAATGCAAATGAAAGGTCTCATATGGCGTTATGGTATGCAACGACGACTTGCAGCTGAATGCATCATTTTGCAACTGGTGACAAAAGCATTGTGAGCAGTGGTATATGTACATAGAAGTATGGCTTTTAGAAAATTTAGCAACGTTGAGTCGGGTATTGCTAAAAAAAAAGTTTGTGAAACTGTTTTGAAGGTGTTGAGACACAGCAGTGCATGTCACAAAGATGCATGCATGTCTATGGCATTTGCACTGCCTTGTAGCATTGTTAGACGTCATATACTACAAGCATAGCCTCCCATACACTTTTGTCAGGATTATATTGGTAATGCTGGGCACCTCGTAAATTGTTCACAGTGATGCTAAGAAATTTACTACTGCACCCAAGACCCAAACATAGTTTCCTTTGTCTGTATCTGACCATAACGTTCGAAATCTTGTAGTGAAAGGACACCAGGATGGCAGATGCTTAGAGGAAGTTTATTCAACGGAGTTCCTGAAGGAGGCAAAGTAATCACTGATGTAAAAAGTTTTGCATTGCTGTTCCATGTTTCCTATTATTTGTATGTGGTACCTGAAGGTAAAATATTAATAAAGCTCTTGAAGGGAACAGTGCTAAAAACAGGACGATGAGAGGAGATCCAACACTGTGCTGACTAGAACCAATATTTATTGCATGTTGATATCAATATATACTGGATGTACAATTGGGTGCAGAAAAAAACAGATGATGACGTACAATATGATTGTTAAGAGAACGAAATCACAGGCTGATTAGATGCATGATTTTACAGCTGTGTAGCGATAGTGGAGGCATGCCGACACAATTTTCAGAATATTTATGGATGGCAATAATGTCTTCAAAAGTTTTGCATAAGCTTTGTTCAGGGTGCTTGCCTAAAACTATGCACTGAGAAGGCGTGACTTTACGCTACTGCAATAAGGCATACATGTATGCTTCTACTTCTTTGCAATGCCTCTATGACCACTATTGTCTCTACTGAACCAAATGTGTACTTTTCAAAGGTCATACAGAGAGGTTGGCTACGGTCTCAAATGTCTTATTGGATGAGATCCATCATGGAATATTGTGGTCAAGTGTATCCCTTATTCTATTTGATAGTGAATGTCTTGTACAATACTGAGACTAAAGAAATGGGTCTGTGGTTCTTCCAATTCTTGAACACCTCCATTCGTGTGATTATGCTCGCATTCTTTAAAGTCTGGTACGCTTAGCGTTGTTAGGCATTGTGAATAAAGGACTGCAAGATTCCAGTGCAATATCTCCTCCATGTTTTATCAAATCAACTGTTATTTCATCTTCTCCTGCCACATTTTCCTAGGGCTTATCTTGCAAAGCCCTTCAAACCTGATCAATAGTTACACATTGAACGTCCATTTCCTGTTCACTACTACATCCAATCATGGTTACATGGCTGTTATGGGTACGGTACCCCTTTCACTCACGGTGTCTCCGTATGAAGATACGACTTTCTATGTTGCGTTTTTCATCAAAAAGCGAAGGAGTGACACTGCACACTGGTGGGGATAATATGGGAAGCATACATAAATGCAATGAACGCCATCTGATAAAGCGACGAAACACTACTAGAGAAAAAGATGTTTGAAGACGGACGACTCCATGTTTTACGGAAGCTCTGGTTTGTCGCTGCTCAAATTTCTCTTTCGCAGCAGCCTCAAACATTCAGAACGGTTAAAAACCCTGTTTTATGTGAAGAAAGAGCTACTTTTAATGAAAAGCAGTTGCACAATACTCATAGTTCTATTACTGAATAGTTTTGATCCTGTTTTTATCCGAGTCTCCATTCGGAGACACTGTGACTCACTCAATCTTTTTTACCACGCCGGCGACCCATAGCCACTGTGCGAAAACTTAAAACCACCGACACTTTTTGGACTTCTTGGGCAATCTAGTTCACCGTTGAAGAATTAAACTGTGTTTTTCAGTGTTCCTTTAAGTTTTAAGTGGTGGCATTTTTTAAATTCACAAATCGTCGTACACACTGTTTCGTCATGAAGGTTGTAAATGCTCACATTTCCGGACCATGAAACGAACAACGTCAGTCTGGCAATTATGTCGCTTCCTCGAATGGTTGTCCAGATATGAGAGATTCCTAGTTTGGTCCCAGAACAACAGAATTTTGTTTGGGCGAAGCTGACCTGCAGAAGCAGTACGGACTGTTTTCTGTTTTTGTATTTGAGAATTTTGTCTGTGCTGCAATTTAGCATTTTCTCTTAATGTCCAACCTGAATAGCTCATTTTGAGTCACCATCCTTGCTCTCAACTTGATGCGATTGTGTGAGGTAGGATGCAAAGGACCACTGGCCCCAGCAAGTCCAGTTGCCGTTTCCTTAGCAGAGCAAGTATGAGAAGTGTGTGGCAGAAACCAGGGCCACTGCCGGAAATGCGATGTTTTTCTGTGCATCACAGCTCAGGACCACTTCTTCAAATATCACAACCTGTCGACCAGTGGATGCACCACTCGCACAACCTTGAATAGATAATTTCCCTTCTTCCTTTAAAGTGACATAGTGAACTTGCGATAGAAAGTATTGAGTCATGATGTCTCCATATGAGGACGCGATTGACTTTGCAAAATAATATTCCTAGAGAGGGGAATTTTTTTCTTCAAACTCTGGACACCTGAAACATTAATACCTGCAAGCTCCAAAAATGTCCTGGCAGAATACCATAATTCGTGACTGAAGGGGGTACAGTGCAGTATAGTAGCCATGAAAATGGCTACAAATGCTAAGTTTGTGTTAACAATGACATTTTGTAAATACCAAATAAGGTTATCTCCTCAAAATAAGCCAACATAACGCAAATAATTTCCATCTTATTTCATGCCTGCAACTTCTTATAAACTTTCATTAAATATATACTCACAAAAGTGACCTGTTCATCTGTAGCAGTTGCTGGCCTTATGAAGACAAGTCCCTTTGTCAAAACGATGGCTTCAGCGAGAATCCTTGTTCAATTACCATGTATCTATTCTTGTCTAGGTAGCACTTTAGAGACAGAACAATAGCTATGGCCACGTCCCCACCCCATTCACAAGTTGTTACCATGTAAGTCTACTAAACCTTGTGTTGAACTCAAACATTTTTTCAATAAACAGATTTAAGTTCTGCACTCCCTCTTACCAGGTAAAATTAACATGCAGCACCATCCATAAATAGGTTTCAGCCTATTTTTTAGTAGTACCACATTTAAAATGTGTAGCACACCTGCAAACACCAATGGCAAGTGACAAAGTTGGGTAAAATATTGCATACTAAAAATAGTGAAATTATTGTGGGAATTATCACACTTCCAAGTTCTTTGTGCACAAAAAAGAAGCTATCTGTTGTCAAGTTACACAGTATCGTAGTACTATGCATGCAAAGTGCACCGAAATCAGGTAGTTTCCATTTCTTCATAAGGTAACCTTAAAATACATCGCAGTTGCTCATACTGAGCTTTGTGGCCACAGAGGTGATGCACTCAGACTCGCAAAGCTGGTGCACAGTAGCATAGAAACAGAAAACATACATGGGTGTTCTGACAGCACCTACAAAGATGGAGAAGTTGCTTGGGCTGCATGACCAAATGGCATTGTCTGACTTCACAAAAAGTGATGTAACAGCCCCTCCCATTTTTTTATCTCCCTCCCTCAATGGAGATTAAAATAATTTAATAGTGTCATTTCAGAAAATAAATAGGGGTGCTCAAATAATGAAATTTTCTTACTGCATATACATATGTTTGGGGAAAGCAACCTCCAAATACTGAATCAAATTTAAAATGTTTCTAAAGTTGCTGAAATATAAAGTAAGTGTAGAGTGCTAGTTGTAAAAAATGAAGTGTGTTGGCATTATTTACATGGCTTGTTTACAGGCACATATAAATGCATATTATGCTGTTTGCAAAATAGATGTCCAGTCAACTGAGGAGCGCATAAATGAGAAACAACTACTTTTAGTTATCGTGGTATGCTATGGCAATGACAGTAATGAAAAAAAGAAATTTGGAATAGCACATCTGGAGCCACGCAAAATGTTGAGTTTGTTCAAGGAGAAAAGTGTAATACTAAAGCACTGCACATTGTTTTAAAATGATTGATACATCATGCAAGTGGCCAAATAATAAATTGTTTTGCCAAAATCAAACAACTGTGACCCCTGTGTTTGCTCAAGAACTAGCGCTCATGTATAGGAACCACAGCCTCTTTTCAGCAGACTTATTCAGAATAGTCCTCAGTTCCTACCTCTTCTCTTCTTTGAGGCCACAATAAATGTTATTCTTTACATAATCAAAATAAATTATTATTCCATAATTTTTAATAATCAATTCATAAATCAAATACAAATCAAACAGCAAATACTATTCAATTCAATATTTGTAATCTGAAACATCCACACACCACTAAAAACAAGGGGACACTGCTTCTGCAAAAGTGTGCTCCAACTCATCTTAATTCTTTTACACTCTAAGAAAATGACTCCTTACGGATTGCATAAGCATGAAGCAATTCAGATGTTCACTCACAGAGATTCATTCACAATATTTTTCTGACATTTGGAATAACATTCCAACTGAAAGGTTTTGCTTGCCTGCTACATTAAATTTTTTTCACTCATTTCGCTTTACTTTTGAAGAGCACAAACAAAGAAGTGGCAAGATAACCTCTGGTAGTTCTAACAAAATTAAGAAAAGCAATGAGAACTACCATCGAAGTGCTTAGTACGTGGATAGTCTATTCAATCTATAGATGTCTGAACTCATGACCATTTCTAAAAAGCTGCATATATTAACCAACAACACATTTCAGTTCTACAAAAGTTCAGTGACTGCAACCTTTATCACTGCCTCCCATAAGTGGCCAGCTGTGTAAAAACAATGACTATAAACCTTTCCCCAAGAAATCCTTTACTGAAAACAATGTAATAGTCAATTTATGCAAACTACTGTTGCTTATTCAATCAGTTATGCACAACAATCTAGGAGAGAAGGGCAGAGTTCTTAAATTAAAAGAAGCATTGCTTTTCATCATGACAATGCCAGATTCCACAATATCTGAGGGAAGATAGCTTGTGCTTGAGTGGGATGTGTTGCTTGACAGTCCCTCCCTCCTCACATACGGTGGTACCCTCAGACCACTTCGTCAACATGAAAAATTTCTCAACACCTGAGGACATTTAAGTGGATTTATCTGTTTCTTCCAGTAAACTTCTCCAAGATTTATCAAAAAAGGAATTGTGCAGTTGCTAAGCCAGTGGCAAAGAATGCAAGTAATGAATATCACCATACATTTGAGTAATTTGTTAAGCGTGGTTTTATGCATGGCAATTTCCAAGACTATGTTATATTTTGTTTTAAAATATAACCATTAATATTATATACAGTATAATATTAATATTAGTATATAACTATTAAAAGATAAGCAAGGTATCATCAAATATCATCAAAAATCTCGAAGATATAGTAAAAGCAGCGGAAGAATTCTATACTGACCTGTACAATACCCAGAGGAGTCAGGATACCTCAATTAGAAACAGTAATGAACAGGATACAGGAACTTCTCCTATAACTAGCGATGAGGTCAGAAGGGCCTTGCAAGACATGAAACGAGGTAGAGTGGCAGGAGAAGATGGAATAACAGTTTATTTAATCAAACATGGAGGAGACATAATGCTTAAAAAACTGGCGGCTCTTTATACGAAGTGTCTATCGATCGCAAGGGTCCCAGAAAACTGGAAGAATGCAAGCATTATACTAATCCACAAAAAGGGAGACATTAAATAACTGAAAAATTATAGGCCCCTCAGCTTACTCCCAGTATTATATAAAATATTCACCAAAATTGTCTCCAATAGAATAAGGGCAACACTGGACTTCATTCAACTAAGGTAACAGGCTGGCTTCAGGAAGGAATACTCTACAATGGATCACATCCGTGTCATTAATCAGGTAATCGAGAAATCCACAGAGTACAGTAAGCCTCTCTATATGGCTTTCATAGATTATGAAAAGGCATTTGATTCACTAGAGATACCAGCAGTCATAGATGCACTACGCAATCAAGGAGTACAGACCGCTTATGTACCTTAATTCTACACAAGTAGGAAGATACCTATAAAGAATGGGTTCAGACAGGGAGACGCAATCTCTCCAATGCTATTCACTGCATGCTTAGAAGAAGTATTCAAGCTATTAAACTGGGAAGGCTTAGGAGTAAAGAACGATGGCGAATATCTCAGCAACCTTCGGTTTGCCGATGACATTGCTCTATTCAGCAACAATGCAGACGAGTTACAACAAATGATTGAGGACCTTAACAGAGAGTGTAAGAGTGGAGTTGAAGATTAATATGCAGAAGACAAAGATAATGATAAATAGCCGGGCAAAGGAACAAGAGTTCAGGATCGCCAGTTGTCCTCTACAGTCTGTGAAGGAGTACGTTTACCTAAGTCAATTAATCACAGGGAACCCTGACCATGAGAAGGAAATTCACAGAAGAATAAAAATGGTTGGATCGCATACGGCAGACATCCTGAGCTCCTGACTGGGAGCTTACCATTATCATTGAAAAGAAAGGTGTACAATCAGCACATTTTACCGGTGCTGACATGTGGGGCAGAAACTTGGACACTGACAAAGAAGCTTGATTGAGAAAAAGTTAAGGACCATGCAAAGAGTGACAGAACGAAGAATGTTAGGCGTAACGTTAAAGGGGAGAAAGAAAGAGAGCGGTTTGGATCAGAGAGCAAACGGCTGATATTCTAATTGACATTAAGAGAAAGAAATGGAGCTGGGCAGGCCATGCAATGCATAGGTTAGATAACCGGTGGACCATTAGGGTTACAAAATGGGTACCAAGAGAAGAAAAACGCAATCGAGGACAACAAAAGACTAGGTGGAGCGATGAAATTAGGAAATTTGCGGGCGCTAGTTGAAATCGGTTGGCGCAGGACAGGGGTAATTGGAGATCACAGGGAGAGGCCTTCGTCCTGCAGTGGACATAAAACAGGTTAATGATGACGATGTTGATTTTAAAGATGCAGTATTTAAGGCAGATACACGTCTCTAAATGTATCTTTAAATTATTCTCCTGGTCTTTTAACTAATTTGCTAATTTGAGAGGCCCAATATTCTTACTTCTATTTTTCCTATGCTCTAACAGTGGTACATTCACACATGCATTGACAACCCTCACTGCAGCATATTTGCCTCATTAACGTACACACAAAAATATTGCACAAAAGTATTGGTGAAGCAGGCTTCAAGCACTCCGGCAACTTGCAAAAATAAGTTTAATAGCTTGGGTCCAAATAGAACCCATATCAGATATTAAGCTGATAAGAACAGACACTGCACTTTGACCCTTGCTGGCCATGTCTACGTTTGCATCACCCTCTCTTTGTCGGCATTCTAAATCTACGAAACGTAACTAGTGAGTTTGAAAGGCATATCTACTTGGGAACAAATTCTGAGGATGGCACCAGTTCCGAGATATGCGGCATCAAACTTGCCGTAAAAATTCACTTTTGTTCCACTTACTTCTTATAAAAACTGTTCTATGCATTGACGCACAAAGGTAACTGGAACATCAATGCATTTCATTGGACATTTGAAAATTCATATCTCAAAACTGGGCTAGTCCTGATAATGTGTTCCAAGTGGATACGCATTGCAATCTCACCAGCTGCAATTTGTCAATTGAAATAGGTGCCATAAAGTAACAAACCAGAAGTTAATTAGAATAAAATTAATTATTCAGTTAGGCATTCTTATTTCTTGTGGAAGTAATTCCCACTTTATCAAGTAGCTTAGATCAAGGGTTAGAATTGTGCTATCTACCACATGAAATTAAAAAAAAATTGGTGCAGCTAAAAAAGGACACCCTGTATACTGTAGGATTTGTCGGACGGTCCTACCGCTGTCGACCAGATGTAGGAGTCGTCGGACTATCTCGCCGCTGCCACCATTTGAAGGAGATGAAGGTCGTAGACAGGAACTCGGTGAACAGGATTTATTTACATATTAACAGTTTAAGCAGGATACATTGGCTGTCTAGCGCGACTCCCATATGGAGCCCGCAAAACTAACATACAGCAAACAGTTTACGAGCACACAGCTCACTAGTACATTTCTAGTATGACAGAGCACTCAGCTCCCGACAACGAGCACGACACAAGCACACTCTAGCAGCCGGCAAACGCTGCTTATAAGCTCTCCGCTTGACGTCATAGTTCGACGTCATCGTTCGGCGTGGACGGAGCACGAATGGTCGGGAATGTTCGTCCAATCATTGTAAACTTGCCGCCGCCCCGCAGTATGGCTCACACACACTAATGCACTCAAGTTCGAGCCCATACACACAAAGGCTCCGGAGTCGACGACTGAGGGCTTCGTAGAACTGTGCTCCGTCTCGGGTGGCACGGCGGAGTACCACATTTTTGAGCTGACCGCGCGCCACGTGGCTGCCGGTCATCCGCAGTTCTCGGAAGGGCTCCCTGTCTGGTGGGCTTGGAACACGTGCAGCGGGCTGAAAGCTGGCACGTTGCCACCCCGTACGGCCATTCCTAACAATACGTAGTGTTAAGTTTTCTACAATATGCACACGTTGACACACACACTCATCTTGTGTGCTTCTGCTATGTCTGTTTCACGTTATGAGAAATAGGATTTGAGTCAAATTATAATTTTTGCAGGCCAAGCTACATAGTAGCAGTGGACATCAGAATTTGTGGAATCTAAAGTAACAAGCAGCGTTCAACCATTACCCTCCATTAAACTAGACACTCCTCAGCAAAAGTACTGTTATGCCTATGAGACACTTTGTAATATGTCAAAAGCTGTAGCGAACGTCCTGGCAAATTGCAGCACTCAGGAATTAATGGAAAAGCGAGCTTCATGTGAGGCATTTTTCAGAAATTTGAACACATTCACACAAAATCAAGTTCCTGTAACATTGCAAACAAAAATTAACCAAACACAGCCTACCGTTCAAGCGAGCCCTGCTAATGTAGTAGGCAAAACAGTGAATACAAAGCTTATTATTCCTGTGGTTAAGGCGAGAAGAGGGCGCCCTAAAAAGGTAAAAGCTGTCAAGCGTGCGTTCCAACCACAGCAGAGCAGAATAACCCTTGCTACTATCAAAGCTGACATGTTGCAAATTTACAAAAGTTATTCACTGAAGATGACTTAAATGCTCTGATGCGAGGTGGCTCACTGTCGGATAGTGTAATTAACATTGCCCAGTATCTAACAAAAAGAAAGTTTCCCAATGTGCGAGGTTTCCAAGATGTTCTATTAGGCCAAAGGCTACGTTTCTCTCAGGTCACTGGTATGTTTGTTCAAATTTTGCATGTTCGGAATCCAGATCATTGGCTTACAGTTACCAACATAGGCGCTTCCCAAGATGCAATCTTTGTCTATGATTCCATAGATCAAGACACTCCTCCTGATGCCATTAAACAGGTTTGTCATATTTTAAAATCACCATCTCCAACCATAACTTTCTTGACGAAACCGGCACAGAATCAGGGCACCACACTTGACTGCGGTTTGTTTGCCATAGCTAATATGTATTACATAGCATTAGGAAAAGACCCATCACAATTAAATATTAATCAGTCCATGTTACGGAGCCACTTGCTTAAATGTCTACAAAAAGGAACCATAGATGATTTCCCAGTAACAAATACCTTAACTGTTCATGTGCGACAAAGAAATACCACATACAATTTGCATTGTCTCTGCAGGCAGCCAGCAGAGACAACAGTAGGCAAAACAATAAACTGTGGAGCATGTTCTAAAATTTACCATGTACATTGTCTTGGAAAATGGGCAGAAAATTTGAATGGGAAAGTAGCTCTATGTTGCAAGGCATGCCTAGATATTGTAAAAGAAAAAATGAGAGCTAAAGCAGTATAACTAAATGAATCTGAGGTGATGCTGGAGGAATACAATACTACTTCTCCATTCAATATCCCAAGCTTTTGTTGTATGCATTTTTTTTTAATTAAGGGAGACACATTAATTGAGAGAAGGCCGCCGTGCAAAAAGGCCGCCGTGCACGCCGCGCCCTCCCCGGCGCAAGGACCGCCGCTCACTGTCCCGGCAGAGCCGGCAGGGGCCAGAGCCCCGCCCTACTCGGCCAGGGGCCGGCTCGTCCAGTGGACAGTATTGCGAGCGGTCCTCCGGCAGACGGCGACTCACACACGCGCGAAACAACCCGAAGGCGACTAAAATCAATAGCAAAAGGGCGGCAACGTGGAAGGTTTCACCGGCGGCCACGAGCCACCCCGCACGACACACAGTGTCCCACCCCGGTGCACGGCGCAGCCTACCATGCGTCCGGCGCCGTCCCGACCCCGCCTTGGTCCACCATTTTAATGCGACTGACAACCAACTAAAATGTGTCATAAGATCTTAGTGTAAGATACAAATGTGCTTATATGGGGAGAATTCAACAGGATGTTTGCAGTTTAAGTACTAGTTGCAAATTTTTTTTTTAATATGCACTGAAAGTTGCCAAAAGCTGCATGCCACAGCACTTGACTGTCAAGCTCTGAACCTGCATTGCAGTCCCAGCGTGTGACCAAATTAACAAAGTGTTGATACACATAAGGCAGCTGTCATTAACGGTAACATACTTATATTTAAAAATGTCGATATAGGTCATAGGCATTTGCACTTTCTTTTCATGTATTTAGCGATGCAAGCACTGTTCAAACTTGCAATCAGTGCTGCTCTCATGGCGACGAGTGGACCTTCAGCACTGTGGCAGTCTTCTTTGCACGGTGGTGTGCATGGGTGCTTTTGTATGTTAGTGAGTGAATCTCCCCATGTTCTGTTGTCTCCCTGTGGGATACAAAATAGGGCTGTCGTGAAGGTGCACCAAGCACTGCTAGAAGGGCACTATTGGCATTTCCTACCGCTTGTTACCATCGGAAGTAATAGCGTGTGATAAATGTTTCATTTTCAAAACGTTGATTTGGAAATAGCCTGAACAGTCCGACAGAAAATACAAAATCATGCTGACAAAAATAACCAAACAACTTGGGATGCATGAACCGCATGAAGATTGCTTTGATAAAAAAATTACAATTTCTTATGGGCAGGCTACACTTGGCTTCTCCCTCAGCAGCATACAATTAATATTGTGCTTGCCGCTGTTTCCAGTGGTACATAATGATTGGACCTAAATATTAACATTAAAGAGAAGTGTTCCAATATGTTTTCAGCATTACTGCAGCAGGATTGGGCACTCAAAACTTTGTTACATACAAGCAAATAGGCATCATAACAGGTGGTTGTCAGTCCCTTCAAAAGCTTTAGTTGCAAGACAATTGCTTTATGTGGTAGAATTGCCTGTATATTTGCATATGGTGACATCAACTAGTTGTGTAAATTCAGCTTTTTTCCATTGTTTATAATTTTTCTGCATATCGTTACTTTCCATGAAGAAAAAAATATGTCCAGAGTGTCTTTCCACAGCAGGTAGGAAAGCTGTTATTCTAGAACAGCATATCAATCTTTAGTAGGGAAGTGCACGTCTTAGTTTGTTGACATGTCCTGTGCTGCTTCATCTGCTGCACATTTAATTTTCATTATGGTGTGTTTAATCCTCCTATGCAGAGACGAAAGTTGTGCCGTTTTGCTTCGTACCTGCATTTCGTTTTGTCAGTGTTTCCATACTCTTGACAGAAGCCTTGCACTAGTTCAACAGTCAAAAAGATTATGAGCTGTGGTTGTGCTCCTGTGTAGCTTGATTGCATGAGGTGATTTTGGTCTTGCACATAATTCACAGTATTTTAGCTCTAGTGTGCCAGGTCAGGTCACATTAATACCTGTGTTGCACTTAGCTCCAATTAATGGCATAAATGGCTAAGGTACATTTCTTATTGCCATTACTTTTAGAGCGTGACCACATGTGTATACGTAACATTGCAGACCAGCCAACCAACTTAAGAATTTGAATATACTTCAGTCGTAGCAAACAAATGCTAAAATTTTGTGAAATATAGTAAATACTTTTATTACTTGAGTATTCAGTGTTCTTAAAAAAAAATTTGGACTTTATTCTGTGAGATAGTGATCCAGCATGTGTGCCCTTCAGTCACTGCTAGAATTATCTGCCCTATATTCAGCTGACTTCTATTAATTCTACCCTGACAGGACCAACGAAAGAAGCCAGTGGAAAGTGCCGCACGACTAGTTGCATTGCACTTTCGTGTTTTGCAGGCTTTCTTTCAGGCTTGGAAAAAAACTTATATTATGTAGCATATATTTGCAGCAGAAAGCTGGATTGTAGATTTTTCAGGATGGTCTACAATTTTCTCCACTGACACTCTTGCTGTGAATATTTCATGAAGTTGAGTAATTAATGAATTAAGTAATTAGCCAATATACAAAAAAAAGTTTTGACTTGCTCCAAGCAACAGCAAACATTACCTTGGTTCTGGCCAGCTATGTGGCACTTTTTTTAAGCTTCGGAACAAGTTGTGTGGGACACATGGTATACATTTTAAATTAATTATGCTTTAAACTGTGAAATCAAATATAGAATACTTGTAGTGACAAAAACTGTAAAGAAGCTCTAAATATCGGGAATTTCACTACAAAATTGTATAAACGGGCAGGTATAATAGTGTCACACATGAGGTCAGTGTAGCAAGCTTGAAATTGAAATTAAAAACAAAATTGCTTTTATTGGCTAAAACTGCAAGCAATGTCACAAAACAGCATTAGTAAGTACACTTCAAAGAGAGTTTCCTTTCTCCAAAATGTTCTTTATTGTGCCTGGAAGCATACTTGCAAAATGTGTAGAGCCCCAAGTTGAAGCAGAATGGTGCCTGTAGTTCTGAAGGTGTCAAAATGGAGACAGTGCAAATAATGACTTTTAGAGCGCTACTTTGAACCGTAACGGTTTTTTTTTTTTGTCATCGAAGCATGCCACTGAAAGTAAAGCATCAGGAGCAAGTTATGCAGGCATGCGTTTGATCACTTAGCCCTTTAACCCTCAATCCGGTGCTCTATGCACCATGGAAGTTGTACCAATATTGCCAATGAAGAGTCACTTGTTGAGCCCAATTCTGCGCTGCTCCCATTGCCAAAGACGACTTACTGTTGGCAATGAGGGAAAGCTGCCCTTTTCTGTAATTTTTGTGTTATTCCTAACCAAAAACAAATTAGTAATATATATTAAGGATCACAATGCGAGAAAAAGAATTCCAACTAGAAAAATTTTCAGGAAACTTATGTTTTTTCTGCAATTATTTAGGGGGTTAAAGGGTTGAGTCATCAAAAATCATTACATTGTTAATGGCATTAATATTTATAACTAATAAATCTACTTGTATATGCAGGTAGCATGCAAATGACATTTGCAGTTAACATGTGAGTACTTGATGCCATTAAATTTGCCTGTGAAACTGTGGGATAACCTTTTAAGTGCCATATTCTTCCTAATGAACAAGAGATCTGCACATATTTAATTTTGCCGAATTATTATTGGTATTTTCTCAGCTTCAGAAAAAGATATTGCTAATTTTTGTTTTACACAAAACTGCTTAATTTGTTAAAAAAAGGCTTTTCTTCAAAATGCAAGGTTTCAATAAAACTGCCTAACCATGCTATACTGAAAGCATTATAAACAGCTCTAAAATTGTATAACCATGCAAGCTCAGCCTCACAACCTGAAGTAAATACCCTTTCATTATTATTTTACATTACAATAGAAAGCATAGTTATATCTCCTGTGCTTTCTTTACCATGGACAAAATTTGTTTTTAGGGAACAACTTGGAAGAATGTGTGACTTGAACAAGCTGAACATGTGCACATTCGGCTTGACAAAGTTATCCAAGAAAGCGATACAGCACAAAACCGACAAGGGACAAGTGACAGGCATAGATGCAAACATTGTATCAGACTCTGTGCTTGTGTGCAGCCCTTGTCAGCGTGTTGTGCTGTCACCTCATTATGAATTACCAACTAGTTCATTCATATGCCTTTTTATTTGTTTAAATTCTATAGTGACCCTGATATATGTTTGGCCATTGAAAAAACAACTTGTTTTATATGCAGTACTGCGATAGTGAATGTAAGTAGAAGCACACTGTGTAAACATGATCTATTTTGTATAGAAACATAAGATAAATTGCACCAATATTGCACTGAGTAAGGTTGTTTTGACCAGGAACAAAAGAATCATATTTTTATTTTGTAATATAGCTTGCAAACACTTGCATTTCTGTTGCACTACTGCATATCTCTCGGCGGAGCCTGACCGCTACAGAGCGCGTTCTCGGGTGGCGGATAGAGAAACGTTCCATGATATGAATGCCATATAAGTTCATTTCATGGGGCAGGCATTTATGCCCGCGGACCAACAGGCGTTTCTATACCGTATTTATTTGAATATAAGGCGAGGTTTCCCCCTAGAATCCTTAGCTTTGAAGTTTCCGCCCGCCTTATATGAATTTTGCTTTTCATTATTTGTGTAGCTTCACGGCAGCGCGAATGTCGCCTTATAGTGTAGCTTTGCCACAGCGCTGCCGTGAAGCTACACTTTAAGGCAGAATTTGCGCTGCCGTGAAGCCACACCTAAAGGCAAGATCTCGCACACCAAGTCCTGAGGCTCCCTTCTCCCCCATTTTGTGGTTGCTATATTGCACTTTGGCTGGGTTAGTAACAGTATTTCAGGCGATACACGCCATGTCTAAATAATTCGTTGGCTACTCTATATCGCCGTATATTAGTGTGCATACTTAAGTTTTGTTCCTGGGTCCCCCAACTGTGCCCTTACCTTGTAATCGTGACCATATTGTAATTGAATAACTACGGTATTTCATGATGGCGTGCAAATTATTTGGTGACGGATACCATATGCTGTCATTAGTCTAAAGCATATCCTTGCATTCATGTTGTACAGTGAATATTTTTTGCAAAATTTCACTCTTTTTCCTTTCTTTGTCCAGTGAGGAATGAAAACCCACCACTTTAAGGTGCCATGAAAGAGCAGCTGCTGCTTCAATCTTCAAGAGGTCTGCCAAATACAGCTATGCATTTGCACTGAGAAAATGTTACTTAGCTCTTTCAGATTGTTCAAATAAAGTGGTTTATCAACAGAACTGTGCCAGAGGCTTTCCTCTTTCTACTTTCTTTGGCATTTACACGTATGTATTGTAGCATTGAGAAAGCCAACAGCAGGCAGGGTTCATACAGAACATCTGACACAAAATTCAAGGAGGGGAAACATTGAAAAGTAGTGAAATCTTGAAGCTAAGCAGCTGCCAAGTTCGACACGCTTCAAGCCTTTTTGATCACTTTTCAAACAGTTTCCAATTGTAATGATGTAAAATGCCGTTTGGCATGACAGCAGTGTCAACATTCAGCCCAACATATTCAAGTTAATGACAATGACTCAAAGTTATTTTCCACCAGTATTTTCGTAAATGGAGACATGATGGCTGCGGTGTGAAAACAAAATGGTAGCATGTTATGGTCACTCGACTTGGTTTTGTGTAGCTCCAGAATAGCAACGACGATTTAACTAAGCCTGTCAGTGGCTGTGGACAAGCCACATTGCAATTTTTTTGTGATGCTCTAAAAAGAAAATGCAGTTGACTTCCACTGATTCGACGCTGAAGGCACCAATGAAATTAGTTAAATTATCCAGCAAGCCGAATTCCACAAGAGGCAGAAATGCCCCCAAAGCAGATCGTTTGTTTGGAAAATATTTGCCCCTTTATGGGCTCAAAAGAACAGACACCCAATCATTTTAGCAAAAAAGACTAACATCTGAACAGCCGGTCTCATTCGATACTTCACTAATGCCTGGAATGACTTAAGTTGTTGCGATTAGGTTTATCGAGATTTTGGTTTTACACAAAACTAGAATGGACGCTAGCTAGTGCTCTGGCTCATGAAGTCTTTTAAAAAACTCGGACATCTTGAATACTCCAGCACCAACTCCTGCTAGCTTGTGCTTCATGGTCGATATGTCTCTTTCAATTTAATTTAGGCTCTCTAAGACTGTTTCCATAATACAGTGATCGTGGCAGGTCCCAAACTAGTCATGCACACCTCATTTTGCCAGTAGTTTGCTTGTTTTCTTTTGGAGCTCAGACTTGTCAATGTAATATTGTTACAGTGGGAAAAGAGGACAAGGTCGATTTTATGCTAGAGCTAGGACGTCCTGAATGTGGGAGACATACGACTTGGCAGCAGTTTAGGCACACGTGGCGAGTTGTTGCTTGGCAGCTAGTTGTCGCCCGGTCGGATTACCAAAAACTTCGGACAGATTTTCTTTGAACAAGTCCCAGCTGGTTAGCTCTTCCTCATGTGTGTAAAACCACGTTTGCGGTGTTCCGTAAAAGTAGAACACGACATTGGCCAGCATTAGGGTCGGATCCCACCTGTTCACCTTGCTGACGCGCCCATGCATCTTCAACTATTCTTCTACGTCAACACCACCGAGGCCGGTGAACTTGCCGGGGTAATCCGGCTGAAGTAGAGCAACATACTGGGTATGTGTAGTTGGCACTGCTGCTGCAGATGCGCTGCCTTCCACTGGAAGCACGGTCGCAGGCTGGGCGAGACGTCCGCTGCAGAGCTCCGTGGCGAAGATGCGTACCCCACATTTCCACCAAAATGTCACAGGTATGAAACTATTTACACGGTGTATTTACAAGGTGCATATAAACAGCAGCCGAGAATCCCGAGAGGCCGTTGCCACTTCGTTGTCTTCACCATCGACGACCTTGTCCTCTTTTCCCACCGTAACATGTTATGCCTTTCGGGCTATGCAACACTCCGGCTAATTTTGAGCGTATGATGAACTCATTACTCCAAGGATTCAAGTGGTCGACTTGTGTCTGCTACCTAGATGATGTTATGGTGTTCTCGCCCTCATTCAGCACACACAATGAGCGCCTTTCAGCTGTACTTGCCGTCTTTCGCAAGGCCGGTCTACAGCTCAACTCTAAGAAATGTAACTTTGGTCATTTTGAGATTACTGTTCTTGGATATGTCGTCAATGCGACTGGCATCCGACCGGACTCGGAGAAAATTCGTGCCTCGGAAGAGTTCCCTGTTCCATGGTCCGCAAAAGATGTCGAAGTTTTGTGGGCCTTTGCTCTTACTTCTGCTGCTTTGTTAAAAATTTTGCTACCATCACACGCCCTCTCGCAGATCTCCTGAAGAAAAGTGTGCAGTTTTCACGGGGATCCTCTCAGGCCACCGCCTTTTCACGCCTTACCACCATGCTCACCACCCCACCGATTCTGGGACACTTCGCTACTTCAGCCCCTACAGAGGTGCGCACAGATGCCAGTGGCCACGGAATCGGTGCCGTCTTGGCACAAGTTCAACACGGCCATGAACGTGTCATCGCATACGCTAGCCGTCTTTTGTCGCCTGTGGAGCAGAACTACTCTATTATTGAGCATGAATGTTTAGCAGTTGTCTGGGCAGTGGCGAAATTCCACCCTTATTTACATGGCAGGCCCTTTTCCATAGTAACGGATCAACATGCTCTCGTCAACACGGCTTTCGTCCTTAAACGATCCCACAGGGAGGCTTGGACGACGGGCTTTGCGGCTACAGAGTATTCCTATTCGGTAATGTATAGGTCTGGTCGCCTACCCAAGGATGCCGACTGCTTGTCCCGTTACCGTGTACACACGCCAGCCAATGCCGACATGGACGCTTCCGCAAGTGTTCTTTCCATTTCCCAGCTTTTGGAAATGGCCAATGAGCAACGCCATGACGCTACTCTGAGGACCCTCATTGACCGAATGGAATCTGCTGCTACTGATCCATCGTTACGGTGGCTCATTCTCAGCGACGGCATATTGTACCGACGCAGTTTTCATCCGGACGGTCCTCCCCTTGTCCTTGTCGTCCCTCAACACCTCCGCTCAACCGTGCTTCAGGAGCTTCAGGACGCCCCAACTGCCGGACACCTTGGGTTTGCTTGCACTTACGACCGCGTGCGCCACCGCTTTTACTGGCTCGGCCTCGCACATTCCGTACGGCGCTATGTAGCTGCTTGCAAGCCCTGCCAACATCGCAAAAAGCCAGCGACGCTTCCTGCTGGGTACTTACAGTCGATCGACATTCCACCTGAGCCATTCTTTCGCATGGGTTTGGATCTCCTTAGCCCCTTAGCCCTTTCCCCCGAGTCCAGCTCCGGCAACAGGTGGATCGCTGTCGCTACTGATTACGTGACGCGCTATGCCATCCCTCAGGCACTTCCCATGAGCTGCGTGACCGACATCACAGATTTCCTGCTCTGGGATATCATTTTAGTTCATGGCGCCCCGCGACAGCTCCTTACTGACCACGGCCGCACTTTCCTCTCCTAAGTCATCGCCGATATCCTACGCTCATATTCTACCAAGCACAAACTGGCTATCTCCTATCATCCCCAGACCAACGACCTTACTGAGCGACTTAATTGGACCTTTACTGACGTGTTATCGAAATACGTTTCACCTGACCACAAGGACTGAGATGTGGTGCTTCCTTATGTCACGTTCACCTATATTTCAGCCCACCACAATACTGCTGGGTATTCCCCCTTTTACTTACTCTTCGGTCGTGACCCTGTATTACCATAGGACACTTCACTCCCTTGATACAGGATTCGAGGACCAAGTATGCCTGCGACGCCATCGCCCACGCTTGCCCGTACTCCTCTTTTGGCATCGCAGGAATCTCAACGGCACGCTTACAATCATCGCCATCGTGACAAATATTTTTCACCAGGCTCTCTCGTGCTACGTTGGTGCCCTTGCCGCCTAGTGGGGCTCTCCGAGAAACTCCGTTCATGCTGCAAAGGCCCTTACCGTGATCTACGTCAAGTGACCAATGTCACATATGAGATAATCCCCGAGACCTCTGTCATGCTACCCGTTCCACATCACCTGACGTCGTACATGTCTCTCAGCTTAAGCCCTACATGCCCTTACCGACGGCCCCATCTGAAGCACTGGGATGGTGCTTTTTCTGCCGGGGGCTGTGTTACAATGGTAAAAGAGGAAAGGTCGTCAATGGTGAAGACGATGAAGTGGCAACAGCCTCTTGGGATTCTCGGCTGCTATTCATATGCACCTTGTAAATACACCGTGTAAATAGTTTTATACCTGTGACAATATGTTCAAGACGAAGTTGTAGTATTTCTTGACTCATGGAAAAGTTCTACGCTGAAAGACTGTTTTTGTGAAAGTTCTTACCAGACCAAAACCACCAAAAGAAGGCAGTACATCGGTACAATATAAAAGAACTGCAGCTCATGTAAAATCAGACCGTGTCACTTCCAAGGAGGCCCCAAGCTACGAGCCTGGTGGATTTGTACGTGTACATTTGTTTCAAAAATTTAATGTTTTTCTTTCAGAACTTGATTTTTATGTATAATATCTTGTTATGCGAACACTCGTGACATTTTTTTCTCATATGCATTTCTGTATTAATGGTGTGTACTGTTTCTTGGTACACAAACCTGTGCAATGAACCAGCATAGTTTGAAAAGTGCACTTAAGTTTGATAAAATGGGCAATTGTTTGTTAAAAACTTGCAATAAAGGTGCAATTTTAGAATTTTTTTTATGAAACACGCTTCAATATGGCAATCATAGTAGTTCATTGCACAGCCCAATATTTCTACATATTTACCAAATCAATCTTTTATGCCTTAGGTTTGTAGTTATTACTGCTGGCCTAACACCCATATTTTGGCACCTTTTTATTTTAAAAAAAAATGTATCTCTGCTGTTTTAATAGCTCAGCCATATTAAAATGCCTAATTAACTGTGCAAAACAAAAATTTTAACACTGAGATTTGATTCCTAATTTTTTTTCTGAGAGCTGGTGACATAATTTAAGCCAAGGTGTTCTTTTTACCAGAATTGTGTCGCAGCAATTGACCAGAGACGACAGAACCAACGTTGTGTGGTGCACATTTCCGACTAATTTATTTCCAGAACACAAGACTATATAGACAGTCGTACATACTGCACATACGTATAGGCATAATATCATGCCCATAGGCATAATCAATAGCGATATCCCATAAAGTTGCATTCATTACAGTAGATAACAATATAAGTTTCACTTACCAGTTGGTTGGTGTTAACAGTTGGTTCTGTCGTCTCTGGTCTCTTGCGGCGCCCCAATACTGGTAAAACATCATGCACCAACTACCAAGCAACGTGTTTTATTGATTAAAGTGCTTCTCAGAGTAGCCCGAATGGGCATGAAATGTGAATACAAAATTCCGCCAATTCGTTTGGTGCATTTTTTGAAAAGCTATTCTGACAGGTCTGCCTTTGTAAGTCGATCAGCTGGTTGAAGAACTGCAATATACTATAAAGCATGAATCACTTCTTTCTTGTGGTAAACTAAGATTTATATTGAGCCAATGTTTGATTCACGCTACAAATAAACTGCCAATTTCACGTCCTGTGAATTGGATTGTGAAAGTTTCAGTAACAGTAGGGAAAAAAAAAACTGACGGCTCCAACCACCGAAAAACGCAGACCATAACCCATCTCGAAAAAGTTGCGGTCTTTACCCATTATGCCAGCGTATGCGACCTGAATGTCAGACACGCAAAGCAGGAAGCCACAACACAACGGTAACTGAATTAAATATCCGTTAAAAATTGCTGGCACCTTGCCGAGGAACCATGCCAGTGGATACGTTGCTTATGTATTGATGCTATCCATACAATTATTAAAGAACTGCGGTACAGAGAAATCACGAAGCTATAACAAAGTCAGATACAGGCTCTGGTACAGCCAGAACACCTTACCAAAAAAGATTTCCAGTTTTTGCTGACCACATTCAAATATGACTTCATACGTTCAAAACACGGCACACAAAGCGCCATTTTTCACGAGTCCCGCACTGGTAAACTGCACCAGCAGCGCACTTGATATATCAATAAACAGAAAGGAAAGAACTAAGAAATAAATTGCTAAATGTTACATAAAATATTAGCGTAAATTATTTCACATTGTTTTAGTGTCTGAATACTGGTGCATTGTTACGCAGCTTTAACGGCAACTGCAGCTGACGGACGATACGGATACAGCAAAAGGATTCGATAACGCTGCACACACCAAAAGACATGTAGTACAAACACCAATTTGCAAGGATTTCTTGCGAAATTAGTGTGACTATGCGCAGCAGTTCACTGTTAAAACGATTCATTTCTTAGAAATAGTGTAACGAGTAAAAAACGTGCATGTTTGACATACAGCTTCTCTGCAGTACACGTAACAAATATTACGTGCGCAAAAAGAAAGAAAAAAGGCGAAATTGAAATTTCTCGCCGGCATGAAGACACTACAACACTGCAGCTTTACGTAAATCATTCCTATATTTAGTTGCGAATGATCTGTCATCGTACAGTGCAATCAGAAATAGAGTTCAAACCAACGGCATCCCTCGCTGCCCAACAAGTTTGTCGCGGTGAAGCCAATACAATCACAGCCCCTGAAACTCATCACAATATGCCGCAAAAACTTACTTCGCAGGTAAACAGCTATTAGTGGCTACCTGTGAGACATAAAATATCAAGAATGTATGAGGCGGTACAAAGTTTTTCACTGCGCTTAAAAGGATGACCGATAGTGCTTCACTGCATGCTAACTAAGGTTGTTGTAAAGCCCCTTTGCAGACAATTATGTGTTGCAGTGGATATATGTAGCTGTTGTGCGTTCTTTTGGCGTTTTTATTGCTCTCGATGTGTAGGTGTGCGAATAATCTCCGATAGCCGCAAGTTGTGAGCGTATTAACGGATAATTTACCAAGAATAAGAGAACTCCTGACGATAGAAAATTATTACATAATTAAAATAAGATGTGCTAGGGAGCCAACGAAATTGTCTGCAAATATTTTTTCAGGTTTTAGTGGCTTAGGAAGATAATTAAACATAGAGCACATTTAGTTACCTTAGGCTGATTATAAATATTGATAAACTGGTGCATATATTAAGGCAGGGCATCGACGGCAATTATTAAAATACATCTCTTTATTTTTTTATTATTTATTTATTTCTTTCCCTCCCTTCTTGTTTTTCCTACACATAATCATGAACTGTCATAAATAGTTGGGCAGGTTGGCATTTGTTCATCTCTTTAGACTACATTAAGGAAGGCAAAAAGTAGGATTACTGCATCCAAGTATGCGTGTTGAAATAAATCACCCCTCTTGTCTTTTTTCGTGCAGTTGAAAAATTATTGTGAAGGACGCTTTTATAGTAATACTTGAGCGCTGTGCCTTATTTCTGCACAGCGAGGTGCTAGCATAGTCTTATATTTTGCATGTAATCACACAAGACTTAATTGTGGTGGGGAGTGATTAACCTTTTTCATGTTGTTGTATGTGTTTACAGAAATGAAACTACCAGCAGTGCAGGAATTATCTTAGTAGCAATACAAAATGAATGCTCCAACATTTCACACCACATTGCTGCAGCAAAACCACTGAACTTTATGTGCTTACTCAGTAGTATTTAAATGTATGTGAGTTGGCCTAGTTGTGCAAGCAGATAAGTGTTATATCCAAGCATAGTATAACCTTTGTCAAAAGTCTCAAAGCCACGCTGCAATTGCCATGATCAGGCAAGGTTATATAGGGCTTTTGTGAAATGCTTTGCACTCTGAATGCCCACAAAAGTGAGGATCCTCTCTGATGCTTTGGAGTAAGGAAATTGCATAGACTGGCGACCGCACAATTTGTGCATGCGGTGGCTTCAAAGGTAGAACAGTTGCAAGTTGGGCCAGCTGGAATGCGTTTATTGTAAATAATGTGCAAAGATGCAAAAGAATGAGGGCACAAACATTCTTCTCTTTCCTTGTTTTGCAGCATTGTTCATTAGCACATATGTATAATGCCCGACAAATATTGTACATGCATACGAATGCACACTATTGTCCTGATATATGTGTATCGTATCACTCTCTGGCTTTATTCCAGATATGAAAACCTGGGCCAGGTAGTGAACAGCTTCAGTGCTATGTCTGTGGTCAGAGAGGCATTCTACAATATATTAAGGCGAAAGCCTTAAAACATGTTGGCGGGCTAGTTGGTTTGATTCCATGATGAAATGTGTAAGTGCAAATGAATGAGGACGTAGAAAGAAGCAGATACACAGCACCAGTGCTACTTTCAACTATAGATTTTATTTTCACACGCATCAATAAGTATATACCAAACAAGCGCAAACAAACAAGAGAGCAAAAAAGACCATTCACTGGTGCATGTCGATGAACTGTACACATGTCCAAGGCTTGGTCCAGACATACAATGCAATACTTACAATGATAAACCAAGGAATCATTTTTTTTCAGATAGCGACACTGATGACTTGCTTACGAACTTTTCCTCTAATTTTGCAATTTGTAACCGGCACTCATAACTTTGTCTATGCCATTCCACTTTTGTGTGCAAGAACATGTGTTGGTCAAACTGACAGATGCATCAATGAGATACTAAAAGAGCATCAATGTATAAGGTCACTAGAGTAATCTCGGGTCATTTGGGCATTCATTGGCAAGATTGTCCCTGCAAACCCATGTTTGAAAGCCCTAGGGAAAATTGCAACAGAGACCTTTGTTGGTCTTATACGAAATATATAGGGCCAATAGGAAAACCTACAGGTTCCATAGCAGAATCTACTAGTCCCATAGCAAATATACAGGTTTCATAAACATTTTTTACAGTCCTCTATCAAGGCAATAGAGAGTTCAAACCAAATGCTTTATGGGTCCCAATTGAAGCAATAGAAGTAGTGATATAAACTTGTATTGGACAAATAACATGCTTTATAGGTCCCAGTAGATGCAATAGAAGTGGTGATCATGATATAAACTTGTATTGGTAGTATTGCTTGGCAAGAAGCCAACTAATCAGATGCGCCAAACATAGAGAATGAGGGTGGGAAAGGCATTGCTTTAATAAAGTGTTTATGCATTCCAAGCTGTTTATTTGTTGTGCTGAGGATATTTAGGTACTATTTTTTGCTTCACTGCGTAATTTCGTAGAGATCAGAGCTGGCCTCGAGCAGACATGTCGGGGTAGAAAAGATGCGGCGGCTATATATACATGTATATGTTGTACCGGAGCACTTTGGCACCAGTTCTGTGCCAGCATGGAGGAAGAAGTTGACGGTCGTGTGTGTCTTGCTCTGTCGATTTTTTGGGCTGTGACTGCCTTGTGTTAGTGGCCCTTTTCCAGATGCTGTGCCCATGTTGACAAGACGAACATACCTGTTTCAACATATATATACATATATATATAGCCCACGATTCATTGTATAAGTTGTGTCCTGTGTGTGAGTTATTTGGCAAGGCAGCAGCAGCAACCAAGAACAGCAAAATCTGGGAGGGTTCACGTTGTTCACGTAGAAAGATTCGCTTTAGAATGAACAATTAATGCATCTTTGTAGAACAAACCACCTTGATACGATATCTACATCTATACCAATACAGGCTATCAGTTTTGCCAGTGTTCAGGCATACTATTTTGTAGTCCAATATACCAATATAGGCTGTCAGCTTTATTAGGGTATCAGGTCTGTCGTTTTATAATCCAGTAAGATGAAACCTATATAGAAACCAATAAAATATTTCTGTCAGAATTTTCCCTAGGGAGAACTTCTATTTTGTATAGTGCTCATAGTAGGATGACAAGGGAGACTGTGGAGGCCTATGAAATCGGAAAATTAGAAGAAAGGTGCATAAGCAAGCCATTAGTGTCGATATCTGAAAAAGAGATATGATTCCTCGGTTTATCGTAGTAACCATTGCAGTTTATGTTTTGACCATACCTTGGACATGTGTATGGTTCATCGACATGCACGACTAGATGTTCTTTTTTGCTGTCTCATTTGTTTCTGCTCGTTCAGTATATATTTATCGATGCTTGTGAAAATAAAATCTATAGTTGAAAGTAGTGCTGTCTCTGTCTATCTGTTTCTTTCTATGTCCTCGTTCAGTCACACTTGCACATTCCATGATGCAAAGCTTTAAGCGGCTCAGGGCAATGGCTCACATCTAAAGAATGCGGCGTCTAGTCGAGTGGTACAAAAAAATATTATCATCAGCAATGGCTCATACGCTGTAAGCAAGCAAAGATGCAATGGCTCATAGACTCTTACGGCAGAATGTTTCATGTTGCACATACATTGTTGCATTTCCAATGTAGAGACATATGTCGATGAGGGAATCAGTGAGCAATTCCACATAAAGAAAATGTGCACACCCTTAAGGCAGAGTGCTTCATGTTGCACATACATTGTTGCATTTCCAACATAGAGACATATGTTGATGAGGAAATCGGTGAGCAATTCCACATAAAGAAAATGTGCGGAAAGTATGTCAGCCAGCCCTCTAGTGTTTTTTATGGTGACAAGCGATCCTTCTAATAATTTTGGTGTGGGAAGACATTGAGGTGCTTTAGACCTCTATATTAACAGAGGCCCAAATTTGTCTTGATTTTCTTAACATGTGCAAGTTTTTCTGGTATGTTAACCAATGTTTCAAAAACAGACCTTCAATCAAAAGTCAGTATTTGTATTGTCTCTCTCTTACTCATTGCTTCTCCACCAAGTTTTCAGCATGAATATAGCAATTAACTGCCCCAAAACTGCTTGAGCACCTTAATTTAGCTCCACAATTTAGTGTTGAATGAACATCATTTGCTAATTCTGCAACAAAATTGAAAGGAGATATATGGCTTGGACAAATTGGGTGAGTGTAGCTTAGGCTCAGAAATTGAAAAGGTTTGTTTGTTAAGTTCTGTTGTTCATACCTAGGTAAACATTTGTTGTGAGTAACAGTATAGATTTTTTTTTCAGTGCAGAAGTGTGAGAGTTAATGCTGGCATAAATGCACCATGTGTTTGGGCGGAAATAATTTTCCAAGTGAAAATTAATATTTGCACTACTGGCATTACACTCTGTGTGGTGCAGACATGTACAAAAAAGATGTACTAAATATGACTTGTCATTTAATTCGTTTGTAAGGTTGACTGATTCCAGCGAGATGACACAAAAAGTCCCCATGGACGTCCCAAAAAGATCCACACGTCCCACATCCAAATCAAAACGTCTGGTGGACTTTGAAGAGACATTGTACTCGGTGAGGTCTTCAAAATGCAGCATCATGGGCATAATTTGGATAAGGAATCAGCATGCAAAATATTTTCGGTGAATGTGCATCAGGAGATGGCGTGTCAGATATCTGCAAGTCCTCTTCTCAAATAGATGCTCTCTTTAAATTTACCTAAGACTTTAGGTTATTCTACCAGGAATGTCCCACATCTGGGCCTCTTTTTTTTGCCCACACATTAATGGTCGGCATTCTAGAGGTTGAATCTTTCAATTTTCGAGAAAAGAAATGCTTTCTGATATGTTCAAATTATCGCCCAAAACTATGAAATCTCAAGCTCATATGCATACACTCTAGTTTGCATATAGTTTAGGATAGCATTGTCTGAAAAATTTAGCCGGTTGAATATCCCACCTATGCTAGGCAGAAGGTCCTAAATAAGGGAACTTGCCACTGCATTTCCATGTGGGTGTGCAGGCACATGCTGGTTGCAATATACATACATATTGCATATGCTATACACACATGATATATATATATCGCGTGTACCACAGGGCTCTATTATAGGACCTAATCTCTACATAATTTTTCGCGCCTCATTTGCCACAGGAAAGCTGCCTTCTGATTGGAGGACAGCTTGCATTGTGCCTGTGCCTAAAAAGGGTGATAGGACGCTTATTTCTAATTGTCATCCCATCTCGCTCACTACCACTTATTGTAAGTTAGCAGAGTACATTTTAAGTAACTATATAACTAAATTTCTAAATGACAATGGTTTGCTCTCATCTGTTCAACACAGATTTAGGAAAGGATTGTCCTACTGTGACCCAAATCACACACCTTTGCAACAGTGCTTAACCGCTCAGGGCAGGTTGATGCCATTTTCTTAGACTTCCGAAAAGCAGTTGATGCTGCATCTCAAGCAAAATTATTACGCAAACTTGAACTAAATGGACTTCCTAAATTTGTGGTCGCATGGGTTTCGTCATATAGTTTGTTAACATTGATGGTCATCATTCAAATACTTTACCAGTTACTTCAGGTGTTCCACAAGGAAGTGTACTGGGGCCCATTGTTATTTCTAATATACATAAATGATATTGTTAGTGTTATAACTGAACCGCTTCAAATTAAACTGTTTGCTGATGACTGCATTCTGTTTAACAAAATTAACTGTCCTAGTGACAAAGTTCTGCTTAACTCTAAACTCCAGAGAATTCACACACAGTGCAGCATTTAGGATATGCAGCTTAATGCTGAAAAAAACAGTTTTTATGAAGATTACCAACAAAAAACTTGTGCATTCCTTTCCATACACCCTTCCATCGCATCCCCTATATAGGAGTTAATGAATATAAATACCTCGGTGTTACCATAACAAACCGTTTAAGCTGGAACAATCATGTTACCAATGTTTTCTTGTCTTCCTACTGAAAACTTGGTCTTCTTCACCACAAACTAAAGAATGTTCCTCCCAGGATAAAGCATTTAGTATACTATATATAGTCTCATCAGACCAAAACTAGAGTATGCTTGTACAGTTTGGGACCCCTACACTAAACAGAATGTTGAGGCACTGGAGTTCACCCAGAGGAAAGTCATACACTTCATTTTTTCAAAATACCACAGTACAGACCCGCCCTCTGATTTAATGAAAGAGCATGCCATCTCATCGCTGCAAGCACGAATGAAAATTCAAAGACTAAAATTTCTATTTTTACTTAAGAACAATAAACTTTCTATGAGTCCTCAACCTTATCTTATGCCCATTACTACTCGTCGTATAAGGCATCATCATGATCAGTGTCTAACTCCACACCATGCCGAAATAAACACCTTTAAGTATTCTTTTTTTCCCCGTACAATTGAGGAATGGTGCAAGCTGCCTTCTGATGTGATTATGACCATTGAATCTATTGACAAATTGATTGCTTTTTATTCATAGTCATGTTTCACACTGTATAAATTTTCTCCTGTTACTGTACAACCTGTCCCATTGTAAATGAGCTCCTATGTTTTGTGCTGTCACTATGCTGAATTCATATTATGCATTGTTGTATAGTTATGCCACACCTGCTAGGGCTTGCTGTGAGGGCCTGAAGTATTTGATAAATAAATAAACAAAAGATATTGTGAATATACTGCAACTTCCTCAATATATATGCAAACTACTACATGCAAACTACACTACTATATGCTATATATATGCTACTGTATGCAAAAGACACTAGTACATTTTTTTGCAGATAAACATGCACTTACTCTATCTTGAAAAGGTAGCTACTAGACTGTTGATTGAATTGTGAAACTGGTTATATTTAAATTACTTCAATTCAATATTAGGAATATTATTTTTATTATTTTCAAATTACAATGCTTCTACTAAATTTATTAACTGTGCTATTGAATGAGTACAAACCTAAAAATTGTTAGGTGTTATTTTCGAAGAGAACATGAGCTAGACACCTCACATAAACAAGCTCCATGCAAATATCTGTAGGGCAATATCAATAATGAACAATATTCGAAATTTGGTGCCATAATGGTTAAAACTTCAGTTATATTATGTCCTTGTTCATTCTCATGTTTACTACTGGCTACTAATCTGGGATATTGCTCCTGAGACAAATTTAGACAGGTTTGTAGAACTGTGCAGTGCACAGCTCTACAAAAAAGAGATTTGCACTGCATTATAAAAAATCTAGAACAAAATGCCAACACAGCACTATTCTTTCCTAAGCTTAACATACTCAAAGTTAACTAGCTGTTCCAAATAATGCTTCCTATGCATAGACAGAAGAACATTCTATGTGACCAGTATATTACTCCCTCCTCATCTTCTCTGCCTGACAATAATACACAGTACCATCTTAGGCATAGCTGACTTAGGACACCAATGTTCAGAAGTAAATATGGGACACAGGCACTTGCTCATCCTAATACCTGATTACCTAGCAATCAAAAATCGTGAAAGTGCTAATATGATTCGCCAATGCAGGTTTGTTTATAGCCTTAACAAAAAAAAGTTCATCTTTTGTTAAGCTGTTGAATAATGCTTGTCGTGCGATACGTAGTGCTGCTGTGGTCATGTCAGTCCTTTCTATAATCCTTATTTATTGTTTAAACTCTTGCACAATTGCTCAGCATTGTTGTTTGTCAGAATTATTCCTAATTGTTTAGGCTTTACTGAGAATGATGCAAGTATAGATTTCCAACAATTTGTAGCTTCTTGTGTAATTTTTTTTAGTTGCCTTTTGCACAGATTTTGGTTTTTCTCTGTTTCTGTATTGTTTCGCTGTGTTCTTGTTGCTTTCCACCTCTGTGCAATGTACAGGTAGGAGGGCCTTGCTTAGGCAGCTGCATCTGCCTTTAGTCCCTTCATCTGTGTTAATGTATGTCTAAATAAACAATATAAATAAAAAGATATAGATGCAATGCACAGTGTTCAGTGTCTACCACATGGACTGCGAATGTCTTCTGTAAACACTCGCAAAAGACATTGGACAGCTGTGTTTATGCTAAATTCTGCTTGTGTGGTGTTATATTTCCTTAGGAAAAATTGGAATAGAAATATTTGGTTGGTTTCTATAGGTTTCATATTACTGGATAATGAAATGATAAGTCTGATACACTAATGATGCTGATAACCTGTATTGATCTATTGGAGTATAAACTAGACCTGATACAATGATAGCCTGTAGTGGTTTATGAAACAGACTTAGTACACTGATAAAACTAATAGCCTGTATTTGTGTATTAGCTCAACTTCTAGATTGGTGTAGACAGGAATGATGTATACCAAATTGTTTTACGAAGCTTTCTAGGCAAACCCTCCTGGCCTCTGCTCATCGTGGTTGCTGCTGCTGCCTAGCCAAACAGCTGACACATAGGACCACACTTACATAACGAATCTTGGCCTATATATAGCCCCATCTGTACATTCCTACAGATGTGCTAGCAGCCAGCTCTGATCTCTAGGAAATTACACAGTGAAACAACAAATTGTACCAACATCTACAGTACAACGAATATGCAGCTTGGAATGCATATAATTGCTTTATTAAAGCGACACCTTCTGTGCCTCCATTCTCTATGTTGGGCGCGTCCGCTTGGTTTGCTTCTTGCCGAGCACTGCTACCTATACAAGTTTATGTTATGATCACTAATTCTATTGCATCTATTGCGATCTATAAAGCAGTTTATTTGTCCAATACAAGTTCATATCACTGCTTGTATCACTATCACACATTTTATTTGTGTTATAGAACATTGTACTGCCCTGGCACAGCACCGGCAAGAATATTTATAGGACCTGTACACTTGGCCATATGGGACTTGTAGGTTTTCCTATTGGATTTCATATGAGACCAATAGAGATCTTTATTGGAAGATTGTCTAGGGTTTGTAAAGTAGGGATAGATTCATTATTTTTTGCTGGAGGTACTAATTGACACATTGTATTATAAGCAGTTGCAATAAAGCATTGAAAGTTTCACAGTGACTCTATGACACATTGCATGCCTGGAGAGCTACAGGGACTGTAGCATCAACAAACCAGTGATTATTAACATCAAGACTATGCCAGGATTCAACATCTGACTAATGTCCCAATGACATCTAAAGAAAGGCCTAGTTGGTGCATCCATAGAACATCTTTTGGTGTTTCACATGGAGCACTTTTCAGGATCATTTGTGGAGATCCTTAGGATGGAGATCCAAGAGAACAGGCTGGCTTCAGGAAGGGATATTCTACAATGGATCACATCCATGCCATCCATCAGGTAATCAAGAAATCTGCAGAGTACAATCAACCCCTGTAGATGGCTTTCATAGATGATGAAAAGGCATTTGATTCAGTAGAGACACCAGCAGTCATAGAGACATTATGTAATCAAGAAGTACAGGAGGCATATGTGAATATCTTGGGAAATATCTACAAATATTCAACAGCTACCTTCGTTCTCCAGAAGAAAAGTAGAAAGTTACCTATCAAGAAATGGGTCAGGCAAGGAGATGCAATATCTCCAGTGCTATTCACTGCATGGTTAGAAGAAGTATTCAAGCTATTAGACTAGGAAGGCTTAGGAGTGAGGATCAACAGCAAATATCTCGGCAATCTTTCCCTTGCAGAAGACATTGTCCTGTTCAGCAACACCGCAGATGAATTACAACCAATGATTGAAGACATAACCAAGAAAGTGTAAGAGTGGGGTTGAAGATTAATCGGTAGAAGACAGGTTGGGTTCAACAGCCTGGCAAGGGAACAAGAATTCATGATCGCCAGTAAGCCTCTGGAGTTTGTACAGGAGTACGTTTATCCAGGTCAATTACTCACAGGCGACCCTGATCATGAGAAGGAAATTTACAGAATAAAAATGGGTTGGAGTGCATACAGCAGGCATTACCAAACCCTGACTGGGAGCTTACTACTTCCATTGAAAAGTGTACAATCATTGCATTGTATTGGTGCTAACATATGGGACAAACTTTGAGGTTAAAGAGAAGCTCTAGAACAACTTACGCACCATGAAAAGAGAGGTGGAATGAAAAATGTTAGGCATAACGTTAAGAGATTGGAAGAGAGAGGTCGGGATCAGACAGCAAAGGGGGATAGCCAATATTTTAGTTCGCATTCAGAGAAAGCAATGGAGCTGGGCCGGCCATGTAATACATAGAGTAGGTAACCAGTGGAGCATTAGAGTTACTGATTGGATGCCAAGGGCAGTGAAGCACAGTTGAGGACAGCATAAAACTAGGCGGGGTGATGAAATAAGGAAATTGGCAAGCGCAAATTGGAATCAGCGAACGCAAGATAGGGGTAATTGGAGGTTGGTGCGAGAGGCCTTCGTCGTGCAGTGTACATAAAAATAGGCTGATGATCAATATGAAAATGATCTGTTGAGCCTGGTTACTACATAAAAAGCCCACTGTAAGGTTCTAAATACAATCAAATTACGAACATCAAGCAATTAAAATTTTATAGGACAGGCATTGGTGTATGTGAATTAGTTATGTTATTTCAATACCTTGTGATGGTGTACAAATTTATTGTTTAAATGTTCTATTCATAATAGAGAGTGATTACATTTACAATACTTTTATTTTTCACCAATATCAAGCTTGATGCTTTGTACAGATTAAAGTGTATACCTAATAACTATGCAAAAAAAATGTTAGTTCATTCGATTTATCAAACAAAGCAAATGTTTTCACTCATAATCTGCTCTTCCTACAGTGCATGTGCTTGACCGCTTTATTAAGTTCAAGCACTGATGCTGCTAGAACTTTATTTTTTTGGACTTTTAAAAAGAATCTTTCTTTGCCTGCTTTCCTGGGTTTCACGTGGCTGATTGCAGGCTACTGTTGAATTAGTCGCTATCTCAGCGGGTATATTTGCCAATATATACACGAACACTCTCTGTGCCGAATGAAAGAAACAGAAAACGAGATGATATAAGCCTTGTATGCTGACCAAGTATGCACACATCTGTGCATATATGACGTGATTTATGAATGCAAAAAGCAGGCATGGCATGAAATAAAAGGGTAGACATGGGACAAGCACCAATGTAAGCTGTTTATTCCACAATATCGTCATGAAATATGTATATGATATGCACATGGGCAGACACGTTATTAGAAAGAGAAAAAAAAAAGGATTTGATTACTTGATGTATGCCTTGAGGACTCCGATTTCTTTTTCATACATAGAAATGGAAAGCCCACTAGCACAGTGCTCCCCAGTCTTTTTTATATGCGATCTTTCCAGTAACAAGCAGGCTTGCTCATTGCAGCTTTTCCCGAATTCTTTATTTTTTCTGTTAACATTAATGCATCTAATTATCTTGCAGACAATTTTCATGTTTATCGGATCCTCCTGAAATTGTTAGGGCTGGCCGCATTACAATTGATGACATTAAACTTCCAGATGAAGTGATCATTTAATGGGGTCTTGAGATTTTTTAAACATAGTGTTATGTGTAGCTGATGCATTAGGCTATTTACAATATATTTACACATAAGCCTACGATGGTGACCCTTTATCAATCGGGAAGATGTCGTCTTCATCTTGTTCAGTGCAACCACACAACTGTTCCGTATCAATAGCAAAAAAAATATTGCCAATCTGTTGTAAAGGCTGTTGTTAAAATGTGAGCCAAGTATTATAACATTGCACACAGCAGGAAATTTAAAATCTCATGTCAAAGACAGCAAAAAATAGGTTGCTCTTGCATTTGCACTGTCATCAAGCAACGTCAGTGCAAGCGGCTGATCCCACCAGCACTTCATATTGGCTGATTTTGGGATTGCGAGAGCATTCTCAGAAATACATTACTGATTATTTTTAGTTAAAACCTATACATGTATGACACCTCAAAAACAGAGGAAAATAATTTATTCTTTGCACTGCCGGTCTACATGTGGTGTACAAGAGGATAGTGGCATTTTGCATGGCATAGACTAGGGCAGCCGCTATGGGGTGCCACAGCAAGCCCTTTCACTACTGAGACACTCAACTTTAGGGCACGGCTTTTTCCTCTAGGCTTCTTCTCTGTGTAGCTTCCAGCTTGCTAGCCGAGATGAAAAGAGAGAGAAAGCCATGTATCGATGCGTTAACTCCACTAATATGTGAAGGATTTGAACAAATTTTGTGGCAAGAGATTCCTGATATGTCCTTTAATAATGAGGCCATCCTATGATTCGTTGGAAAATGGTTTGAGGGCCCCTTTAAGATCACTAGGAGCACTGCCAGATGTGGATTATACTTTTCTTTCTTTTATGCGTTGCATGTTGCAATCACTCAGTTGAGCCCTTGGGCGCGGCCGGGCAGCCACCATTGGGGGTATGAGCCACTATGGTGGCTCATACCCCTACACTAGAGTTTTATGCATTGCATATTGCAATCACTCAGTTCAGCCCTTGGGCGCGGCCGGGCAGCCACCATTGACCTTTAGCGCAACCACGTGACGTGACGTCACGACAGCCGGAGGAAAAGCTGGGCCCCAACACAATATGCAACGCTTTCTTGGCTTAACCAAGCTAAGCCTGGCCATTTTTTAACTTTATTAGTGATTACACATTTTAGAAGTATGAGTACAATGTGCCACATAATGATAACAGAGGTCATTCTTAATATTTACTGCTGTGTAATAGCCTTAACATTGTATTTAATGCACATACACTGTCTGAGTGACCATGTCATTGTGGTATATGTCATGCAGGAAATATGTGAATTACAGACAGGTCTGGCAATGAACACTTGCTTGTGTACCAGAAAAATATGATTTTGATGCAATTAATTCAGTACCTGAATCCTACTTTCTAATTACATTGAGAGAGGTCACTTTATAGATGAAATTTTCCTTTTTTCTTTCCCCTTTCTTTTTCTTATAGCAGAAGTTGTTCATCAAAGGGCTCAATAACTTTTTTTTAATATTTCGTTGCAGCTAAGCATTCTCTATGAGAACCGGCTAGTTGGTCTTGCGTGATAATTAAGAAAACATTGTGCAGAACAATAAAAAAAACAAGAAAGATGACAAACACTACCTCAGTGTATATCTCTTTTCTTGCATTTGTGTTCTAATATTCGACGTTGTAAAGTTGAAAGGACAACAAATAAGACTTGTTTTCAAGGGTTAAATGTTTATTAACCCCAAATACTGCAAATTTAATGAAGACATGGCTGATGAATGGGTATCATTCACAGAAAATAATTTACGACAGAAGGTACGATGACATATATATATCACGCTCGGAAAATATTAAAACTACGTTTACACGCGCAGAGAGTGAAGTGGTATTGCATTCTCATTCATGTTATATAATGACAATCACTATTCCAAAAAAAAAAGAAAAAGCCATCGCATCAGTATCTCTTCTACAAGTAATTTTCTGTCTCAGTGCACGAAAACCTAATAGCAACCTACACTGCAGTCAACTGTGATGTATACATGTCACGCACTTCAAAATTCGTCACGAACACTTGCTGACACCAGAACTGAAATATGGGCCAAATGGTCACAATTCATACTAGTTGCGCAGAAAACAGACGGATGATGGTTGTGTCATCCACTCCTTACCCGTATGGTACTTGTATTTTGTGCACAATTCTCACGGTATCTGACCGTGGGCTTGCCCGAATTACTAGGATTCTGCGTGCCCAAAGAGGCACGAAATGCATGATTGAAATTCGTTCATCGACAAAATGCTTTCCTATTTTGCAAGGTCCCTTGGTTACAGAAAGATAGCGAGGAAACGTATATATGCATGCTATATCGACCGTCAATGCATACTGGTGTGCGACTAATGCATTTTCGAGCAGTGGATCGTGAGCAATGTCTCTACGTAGTGTTTAAGCGCAAAATGGCATCCAGTTTTATCAGAAGACGCACTCACAACTAAAACGAGCAACACACGCCGCAATACACGAATTATCTGTGCCGGCACCATGCAGTCGGCGGCGCAGTGCCACCACGACTCTTCGAAACCCCCAATCGATAGCAGGCGATATGTAGTGCCACTTCATGGATACAGTACAGTTCCTTGAAAGCTTGCCTATCTTCGTAACAGCAACGTTATTCGTACTAGCAGATCCTACACAGTACTAAGCACGCACAACACGGCCACTAGGAACCACAGCGATTCCCCACTGCGTGCACGCGCGTGTAAACGCCGACAGTCATTTTCGATTTTAAAACACGGCGTCAAGTAAAACGACTTATCTATTTAAACGCAGTATAATTAACAATAAAACCAAAATATTAGCGTTTCATGTCTCTTATATTAAACTTTTTTTTTTGTGACGTCATCATGCGTGGCAGCAGCGAACCCCACTTGGGGTCGTCTGCTGCCACGTGCGTGCACCCAGCGCCGGCCAAAGAATTTTGCTTCGCATGCGGCGCTCTCAACGCCGGCGCAGCAGCGCCGCTCTCGGTGCCGTTCTTGTCCATACGCAGCAGCCACCAAAGTAGAACCCCCCCCCCCCTACTCCCTACTCCCCTCGCTGCCTTGCGAGGGGAGGGGAAGAGTTAGAGCGCCGCTCTTAGGTAGCCGTTCTTGCGTTGAGTGTCGGCGTGCCTTGACCTCCCTCGACGTAACCGAGCGGATTCCGAGCGCAGCGGGGAATGAAAGAAAGGCTTTAAACGATTTTACATTCGATTCATGGGCGCCGCCGTCTTGGGCTGCTCCACAAGCAATTCTTAAGTTTTATGAAAAGTGAAGCCACGTAACATGGTCAAAGAACGTCGTGTGCATTCATGCTATTATTTTCATGTTTGCGAATTGGCTGTAGTAACGCGTACATTTCGTTAAAGAGAAAAAGCAGCAGCGTTAACAGCCCATGGTGGCGGCACATAACGCTTCCGTAAAATATATAGCGAAGAGAGCGCGAGAAGGAAAGCGTTGGCTTTTGGCATGTGCCCCGAGCGGCGGGTCCCCTGGCAATATTGCGTGCATTTGTCGGCTTTTTTCACGGTCGGAAAAACGCCTTTATGCAGCACTTATTGAGCAACAGAAAGCTGTACCGGGAGTTCTTCATGTCGCTACACAATTTTCTCATTGACACTTCTCATCTAATGATATTTGAAAAGTTGATTAATTAAGATTAGCTATCTATCTAGGCGGAATGAAAAAAAATATTGAGTATCTCCAAGCGATGACAAACAACATTACCTCAGCTGTCCAGCTACCTGGCATTTGCATATTTTTAAAGATTTGCTTAACATACGTAGGGCACCCTGCATAGTGGCGCCATGTGTTCATTGTGCCTTTTTCTGCTTGCGGGCCGCATGCAAGAACCGAAGGCGCAAACAACGATTTGGTATGTTAGTGTCTAAAGCAAGGGGCTTTTGTTTTAAACATAAATAGTTGCGGAATCAATTGCATACATAAAAGTGGGGAAAGATGCTGAATAGATCTGCTGATCAGCAGCGCTCATGGGTGTGGATTACCGTACTGCGTGCAGTAGGGCGATATTGAGTGAACAATGTAGAACAATGTCCGTTAGATGGCATTAGAAGTAAAAAAAAGAAAACGTTTGTTGACTGGACTCAACTAGGTAAGCTTTACTAAACCAAGACCTAAAGAAAATGAAGCTGCATGCACGTCTGAAAACACCGGAACTGTGATTATGGCACTAGGAATCGCGCTTTAAAGTGCCGAAAGTGGAAATGCACAGGTGATGCATCGCTTCGCTGGCGTGGATCAGCCAGCGGTAGTGCAAAGCGTGGTTATCATATAGCAACCTAGGTGCACAGCTGAATCTCGAAGGAGGTGCTTAGTATAAAAAAAATTGTTTGCAGACGCTTGAACTTCCACAGAACAGCGCTATTAAGTCTACGGAATTGCACTACACACAGTGTAAACGACGAGAAACCCGCAGGTAAATAAACTAAACCTATAGTCCGTGCGTACATTAATAGCACAAGATACTGCACGGAATTCTAGCCACCTGCCCCACCTGCGCCATTGCGAAAACTTCACACACATCCTGGGAGATGGTTGGAGATGGCCCGCATAAAACATAAGCTTTCTGAGAAAACACCCTTATAAAAAAACAATATAGGCTGGCATACTGCATTTCGCCAATTAGTCCACAAGTGAGCATCGCTGTAAAAAGCATTTCACTAAACTAGGCGTGCGTCCACATACTAGAAATTACACTGTATATACGTCGAGACAAACGTTCTCTCACAAGAACCAAGACAACGTGGACATTGTTACCACGGGTTCTTCTTGAAGTAGGAGCATTTCTTCTTCGGGTTCATGGGCGAGTTCACTGGGCAGTTAAAGGCTTTCGAGAAAGATACGGAATTTCGCGCTACTTTGTAGCAGTCCGGCGCTTGTGGATTTCTTTGACCAGAGCTGTCACATGACATGTAGCACAGTGTCATACAGAAGACCTTGTCTTCCAAAAGGTATTCGCGAAGTAAGGTAATCTGGCCCCCATCTCGTTTGTGCGCCGTTCTCATCGAAGTGAAAGCTACCGCAAATGCAGGTAGTTCTGGGAACGGGCTCGATGCTCCTCTACCTGCAAGGCAACTTTCCTTCTTTTGAAGTTCCTTCAGCGTGTAGTTGGTAACTAGGCTATTGTTGACCGTAGTTCCATTGGTGGTCCAGCGCACGCCTTTTTGTGCCGTTGCTCCGATCAGCTGGTTGGCCATAATAAAAAGCAAACCACCATGCAGCATAGCCCGAGTGCCATTCCTGTAGTACGTGGGTGCTTCCATTGCGGACATTGCAAGTTCCACCGTGTTCAAGACGTAGTTGTAGCTAGCGTATCCTGAGAGATTGTTCCAGCGCAGCCTCATGGCTTCCTCGTACTCTTGAGTTACGTTCATACTGAACGCTGCTACACTATTATTTATCCAGAACTCGGCGAGAGAGCCTACCTTTTCTGCGAAATTGGCGTAGATCTTAAGGGTGTTGCTCTTCAGCAAAGCGCGGAGAGGCCAGAACGCCTTCTTCACAGCTTGAAGCTTCTTTATAATTTGCCTCTTGCTCTTCGAGTCGACCCAGATAAAAACGTTGATCGTGTCGACGTACGCTGAGATTAGACCATTGAACTGTCTTCGATGGTCTTTCGATCTGGTGCCACTACGCGCGAAGCGAGGCTGAGTGTGAGAACGAGTACCCTGAAGGGTTCTTCCACGTTTCGAGCGCAGACGTCGCATAGGTACGCCTTGGCTGCCTTCTCGTCGCCATATTTGCCGACGAGTAGGCGGTAATCGGCCACGGGAGCGTAGTGCTGCACAAGTAACCACGCCAAGTGCCTATTAAGCTCTATCCCAGTGTAATTAGAGAGCAGCTTGGCTACTACCTTAAGCACCTTAATGTCCCTGACAACAATCTCATCGTCGGCATTCAGCGTCGGTTCTAGAGTGAGAGTAGCTTGAAACCTTTCAAGCTAGACTTCAGTCGACACGTTCGGGACAACTTCTGGGAGTTGACGGAACGACAATACCGTTGTCTGTGGGTCCTTAAACGAGAGCACCGAGCCCAAATTCTGCAGCATGTCCATCTCCGTGCGTCGGACTTCGTCAACCGCAGTTTCGTCGAGTGCGGGTCGCGAAGCTTCGTCTGGGTACAAGTGATCGAGGTACTGCTTCCAGTACTCAATGTAGTTTAATGTTGCTTTGGCGTCCTGATGCTGCTCCAGCATGGCGGGGATGTACAGGCGCCGACAAAAGTGGTATACTCCACGCAGCGGAAGCCGGAGCAGCGGCACACTGCATCGCGACGTCATCTACATTGACACGAGTCAAGCGACATGCCTGCAGGTAATAAAGGGCACCCATTGGCTGTCTCGATCCCAGATGCCGCCTGTAGATGGCGTTTCCATGCAGTTTGCCGTTTAGTTTGCCGTTGCTCCGGCTCCCGCTGCGTGCAGTATACTACTTTTGTCGGCGCCTGTACATTTCTGGCCTAACCAGGACGCAACGCTTTGCGGCTGTGGAGCCCGAAGAGGTATTCTGTAACACACTCACCGCTATCCGCAGTGGCGAGCGGCACCTGTAACCTCAGTTGACAATTACAGCCAATGAGGAGACTAGTGTGGCGGGCGGTTCGGGCCAGTCTAGTCCTCTGCTTCTCGAATGTTCGAGGAACATATTGTGTTGTGGCGCTCCGTGCGAATAGTTCAAGCACATGTCGTACATGGCCAAGGCCCCCCTTCCAAATGGAAACTTGCTAGCGCCGTTGCGGAGAATTTCACCAAAATGCTCGTACCACATGTACTGCATGCCTTGGGGGACAGAATTGACCCGCGTTTTGCCCAGGGACAAATTACGTGCCGCTGAGCACACGTAAGCCGCAAAGTCCTCGCAAGGATCGAGGTTCGTGTCGAGGTTTTTCGGGGATAGAGCCGCGTGCTTCCGGCAGTCATCAGTGTGGCATAACATAATGGTGCTCCGTTTGTACCGCTTCGACAGCATCATGTAGAAAACGGCAGATGTGACGACCACGATGGCTACGAAGCAGGCCAGAAGGATTGCAATCTTGACGCCCAAGGCGTTCCGTATCGGTGGTTGTGCCACCTTCGTTGCTTCAGAAGTTTTCCGCTGCAGTAAACACAAGTAGGGAGTTATGGGTGGAATAATGAAATTTGCGAATTCGCTTGATGTGTCGTTCTATATACCCGACCACGCTCATAACCGAATACGCCTCCTTTGAAGGGGCTGCATAATGCTGGTGTTTTTTTTTATATATATAGAGGCGCTCTACTACAGCTCCATGTAATGCGGTAAATGATAACGACCGACCCTGTAGGTAAATTTTCAAGTTTGTAAGGAGTGGCGTTTAGAACATATTCATTAATATAAGAAAGCTTAGCAGTTTGCCCCCTTGGATGCTTAAATATAGACGAGTATATGTCCACAATATACACAATACGCACAATATACACAATATAAACGATATATACACAATACGCTGTATATGCACAATATACATTTTTAACGTGTCGGCGGGCGGACTAGCCTTTGTAAAACACAAATGTTGGTCGACCAGCCGATACGCTAGCCATATAGTATTGTGTGGAAACAACGTACGTCGTACTTTGTTCGCTGAAGTGGAACCTTCGGGGCCAGCGTGATTACTACTGTGCTTCTCTGTCTCTCTCTCTCGGTATATATATATATATATATATATATATTGACACGTGAACGCATCTTTATTTCACGGGTGAGCGCCTTTACCGTCTAAGCAATGTTATCGCTCACCGCAGGACGCGTCTACATGTATCGGAAGTTTCTTTAATGTTATGGATGCTTCTATACGCTGTCTGTGGTCGCCGAACCTTGTGTAACTTGATTGCATGTATGTGCGACGCGAATGGTGTAGAACGTTCTGGAAGACACGCGGGCACCAGCGATTACTCCGGAACGTTCCATGGTTCATGCATAAAAGCTGACGCGCTTGACCCGCTGATCAGATTTCGACGATCGCCGACTATGTTCGCCGCTGTCGCAGTTTTTTGAGTGTAGCCTCTTTTGGTGGGCACAGGTTCGTCCAATAATGGTCGGTTTCGTCTTTCACAGTATTGATAATGTGTTCCATACGGTCACTACCACGTGACATCTGGTGGAGGTGGATTGCGTTCATGTACCGGACTCCCCCACAAAGCCGTGATCCAAGCCCGAACGCGGAGGACAACACCAACTTCGCCAAGAACCAGCGAGGCAGCCGCAGGCTGCAAGGCGTGCCCCCGAGCAGACTTTTACCTGAGACGACCAGCAAGGTCGTCGCCAAGTGACCCTCTATGGCAGCCCCAGCGTCCCCCCGTGCTACAACAGCCCAGGGCACCTCCGACTTCCACAGTTCAACATTCGAAGATCCGGAAAGCTGGCTTGAGGCGTACGAGAAGGTCGCTACATTTAACAATTGAAACAGTGAAGACAAGCTACGCCATATATTTTTCGCATTGGAAGATGCAGCCAGGACGTGGCTCGAGAATCGGGAAGCCATCTTAACGAAGTGGGAGATGTTTCGCAGCGGCTTCCTGTGATACCTAAAAGCATCGGACGAAAAGAGTGAGCCCATGTTCCACTAGAAACCAGAGCACAGCTGCCAAATGATACGATCGCCATCTTCGCGGATGAGATGGCCCGGTTATTCCAACACGTCGACCCGGAAATGTCTGAAGTAAGCCTGCCTACACATGCATTGTGTGAAAGAAGAACTTTTCGCCGGAATGGTACGAAGCCCATCGGAGACCATCGACGAGTTTCTTCGCGAGGCCATGAGCATCGAGAAAACACTGGAAATGCGGAACCGGCGATTCAACCGCCGCACCAACTCAACAAACTACGCCGGAGTTTATTCACTGCCCCCCGACGACCTGCGAGAGACTATGAGGGCTGCCGTGCGAGAGGAGCTTCAGAAGCTGCTTCCTTCATCGAAGCATCAAGCGGACTGAATCGCCCAAATCGTCAGAGGTTCAGCGATCGCTTGGAGTTCCCGAGGTGCAACCACAATCACCGCAGCCCCAGCCGGAAGCGATGACCTACGCCGCCGTAGCCCGCCGTCAAGGTCTCCCTTCACGAACGTGCCAGGGCATTTTAACGCCGCAATTCAGTCGTCCACCACCGTCGCCGCCAGCACAGCTACGCGACAAAGACGGACATTTGGCGCACCCCCCCCCCCCCCCCTCCCACCGCTCGCTCTGTTACCATTGCGGCAAAGCCGGCCATGTATACTGCCGATGCCCATACCGCGACCTGGGAGTGCGAGCATTCGCCGTCAGCGCACCGGACCCCTCGGGAAGGTGAACGCCCATGTGACATCGCCGACTATCTCGCTGCCACACAGTTCAGTCTTCGACGACCGACCGCGTTGGCGCTTTGTTCTTCTTGCGTTGGAGGACGCCTTCGCAGTTGGCAGAGACATGTTGGCCCTCTGGTTCCCTCTTGTATATGAGGATGCCTTCACGGATGGCAGTGAAGCATCGATGCGCGATTTGCCTCTTCTGTTGGAAAAAGCCTGTGCACTTCAATACGACGCATCGACTCTCTGATTGCCTCTTGTGCTGTAGGAATCCTGCCGAGTATGTAGAGACACGTCGACGCTCTGTTTCCCTCCTTTGTTATAGTACGTCTTTGCAGATGGAAGCGAAGCCCGATGCCCAATTTCGCTCTTCTGCAATAGTACGCATTCGTGAATGGCGCATAAGTATTGATGTGCGATCTCAATCTCGAACAGGAAGACAGTTTCACAGTTCACTCCGACGCCCTTGTAGCCCTTGTAGTCACATGCATTCATTGCGATACCGCCGTCGGGATGCCGTCGTGGTCGTTCTATTGCTGTCACTCCACCATCGGCAACCAGCTCTCATCGTTTTGTCATCGTCACATCATCACCGTCCCGTCACCCTCGTCATACATTCTTTGTGACACATTAGTCGTCACGCCTTCGTCGTCACACATTCGTTGTTATGCCATTGTCCTCGTACCTATGCCATACGATCGTCGTCGTCGCTGCATCGTCGTCATGCATTCGTTGTCATACCGTCATCGCGATGCCGTCATGCTTGTTTCAACACCGTTATTTTAACTTCGTCGTCTCACCCTCGTCATGCCGTCGTTGTCACGCGGTCATTTTAGTATCGTCACCACTTCGGGAACGTAATTTCATCGTAGTCGCGCAGCTGTGGTCATGCTGCCTTCATCGTTCGTTCGATTTCATTCCTTCTCTGTCATCCTAGCGTAATCATTTCATCGTCTTTGAATTTTGATTTCGCCGCCGTTATCATGCGTTATTTCTCAATGCGTATTCATCAGAAAGGCGCTGTATCATGCATTCGTTGCCAGGCCGTCGTTGTCATTCTGCAGTGGCTGCCAATGTCGTCATACGGTCGCGAAGAATTTATTATCATGCCATCTTGCAAGGACATCTTTGTCGTTCTATCCCCTTCATCTCGGCCTCGTCATGCCGTCATCGCAACATCATCAGCGCCATGCCATCGTAGTTATACAGTGTTCTTGATACATTGTGGAACAATGGTCATCACGCTATTGTCCTCATCCCATTATCGTCATACCGTTGTTGAAGCATCATTGTTATCGCGTCATCATGCCTTCACCCTCGTACATTCGTTGTCATATCGTCGACGTGATGCCTGCGTGGATGTTGCACCACGGTCAGTTTTACTTCGTCATCCCACTCGCGTCACGCCATTGTCGTCACAGCCGTCGTCAAACCGTTTACCGTCGTCGTCACTTCAGATACGTAAAACCACTCTCGCGATCCCGTCATGGTAACACTGTTCTCATAGTTTCCTCGACGTCTTTCGTTCTCCATCATTCTATTGTAATCATGCTGTTGTCATTGAATAGTGATAATGCCGCCATTGTCATGCCATCGTCGTCATTACGTTGTCATCAGAAAGTTGCTTTCATGCTTCTCTTACCACATCTCGTCATTATGTCGTTGTGGTTGTATCATGATCATCATCATCATTCTAACTTCCTCCCCCAACTCTTGGAAAGCCATCGTCGCCTCACCACCGAGATCAAAGAGTTGTAGCCATATCAATGTATTCATGCCGTCGTTCTCATGCTGCCGTTGTACCGTCGTCAGCATTTCAAAAACGTTATCCAATGTTTCTCATGACGAATTAAGACAGTGCAGCGTATCCTCACTCGGTCATTGGGTTCCGGGCCCACCTGTCGACCCAAGACTCCATGCTGTAACTTAAGCACCACATACTAGAAGGTCGCACACGTACAACTAAAGCTATACTAGGCCTCAACCTCAAAAAAACCTTTGACAGCATAGCCAATTTCACCATTCTCGACCGCATCTCACGCTTTAATATCGGTGTACGCACTTATAATTGCATCAGAGACTTTCTCTCTAATCGCACAGCATTCCTCTCAGTGGGGTATCTTCGCTCCCACGCCCAGACTTTGGGCAGCGCGGCAAATCCTCAGGGCTCCGTTATCTCCCCAATACTCTTTAATCTCGTCATGATGGATCTTGCCAAGAATTTGAGGCAAGTGAACGGTGTCACCCACACCATCTACGTTGACGATATAACCATCTGGGCCCACTATGGCAGTGACGGCCAAATAGAAACGGCACTGCAATCCACCATTGAAACAGTCGAAACCTATCTCCAAGGCAGGGGCTTCGCTGCTCTCCTGGGAGGTCCGAACTGCTCCTCTACAGGCCTACTCTCCGTTGCCGCCACCCGAAATATTCCACCGCTAAACACCATTACGAAGACATTGCGCTTCAACTCACGGATGGCAGCCCCATACCCGTAGTCACCAATATCCGTGTGCTCGGCATGCTCATAGAGGTGAACGAAGCGAATGGCATGACTCTTGCCAAACTCAAGATGAATACAGCCAACACCATGAGCCTTTTGAAGCGGGTCTCCAAACGCCGCGGGAGTATGAAAGAGAATATCCTTGGATTAATCTAGTCATTCGTAATTTGCCACCTCACCTACGTTGCTGCGTATACAAACTGGCACAAGGCTGAACAAGCCAAATTCAATATCCTCCTACGCAGTGCCTATAGACAAGCCATCGGCCTCCTCGGTTACACCAGCACTGAACTCCTCCTTCAACTAAGCGTCCTTAACACACTGCACGAGCTCATAGAGGCCCAACGCAGCTCTCAGCCGAAAGAGACTCACTTCACAGCGACGGGCCGCCTCATTCCCACCTCACTTGGTATCACCTGCCACCTACACGGCCTTAAACACCAGATCCCCTCCACCATGCAAGCGTGGATTCACGCCGACCCTATCCCCAGAAACATGAACTTCGAATACAACCGCACACGCCGCACAGCACGTGCCACGGCTCTCACCGAATCCCTTGCTCGCCACGATGGTGCAAATTCCGCACCGGTACCCGCTTTACAGCCGTTACCACGCGTGAAGGCTCTCTCCACCATGCTATCAGCCTCGTAACCCTGCACGCTGAGAAGGCCGAAGAAGTGGCCATCGCGCTAGCCACACTAGACCTAACTTGCCATACCATACTCTCTGGCTCCCGCTCCGCCGTTATCAACTATATTGTTACGTAGGAAGACGCAGAGGAAAAGCTATGTACAAGTATATTTACAAGGAAAATACGCTGCGCTTGGCCAAGAGGCAACAGCCCGCGCTAGCTTCTTATCGTCGTCGTCGTCTTCACACTGCTGGCCTTTCGTGATCGCGCATATTGTGCCGTAGCACTACCCCCGGCTGCAAAAGCGCCGTCCCGGAGCGACTAAAGATCGGACTCGGAAGCAGTGTAGTAGGCCTTGAGCCTACTGACGTGTACGACATCACTAGATGCCACAGGAGAGGACGAGGTTGAGGCCACAGGAGCAATTTCGTAAGTCACAGGCGTCACCTGGCGCAGCACGCGGTAGGGCCCTGTGTATCGCGAAAGGAGCTTCTCTGAAAGTCCGACGTGACGAGAGGGCGACCACAAGAGCACGAGCGCACCTGGTGAAAACTGTACGTCACGATGGCGGGCGTTGTACTGACACTGCTGAGTGGTCTGTGAGGCCGTCAGTCGAGCACGGGCAAGCTGGCGTGCATGGTCGGCGAGGGCGATGGCGTCGCGCGCATACTCGCTTGTTGAGACCGCAGCAGGAGGAAGTGCCGTGTCTAGGGGCAAGGTAGGTTCGCGACCGTACAGTAGATAAAAGGGAGAAAATCCGGCGGTGTCGTGCCGGGAAGAATTGTACGCAAATGTTACGTAAGGAAGGGCAATGTCCCAGTCGTGGTGGTCCTTGGAAACGTACTTGGCCAGCATATCGGTAAGAGTACGGTTTAACCGCTCTGTCAGGCCATTGGTTTGAGGATGGTATGAAGTAGTCAGTTTGTGTTGAATGGAGCAGGAACGCACAATGTCAGCGATAACTTTCGAGAGGAAGTTTCGACCACGGTCAGTAAGCAGCTGTCGCGGGGCGCCATGAAGCAAGATAATGTCACGCAAGAGAAAGTCCGCGACGTCAGTGGCGCAACTGGTAGGGAGAGCCCGAGTGATAGCGTATCGGGTGGCGTAATCAGTCGCGACGGCTACCCATTTGTTCCCAGAAGATGACGTGGGAAAGGGACCGAGCAGGTCTAATCCAACACGAAAGAACGGTTCCACAGGGACGGTGATTGGCTGGAGATGACCGGCAGGTAGCACCTGAGGTGTCTTCCGACGCTGGCAGGGATCACAGGCAGCAACATAGCGTCGAACGGAGCGAGCGAGACCAGGCCAATAGAAGCGGCGGCGGACGCGGTCGTACGTGCGGGTTACCCCAAGATGTCCTGAAGTGGGTGCGTCATGCATCTCAAAGAGCACAGTCTGTCGTAGCTGTTTTGGCACGACAAGAAGAAGGTCAGAGCCGTCAGGGAGGAAGTTCCTTCGATACAGAATGCCACCCTGGAGGACATATCGGCGAACGGATGCGTCGGTAGGTGTGGAGCGCAGACGCTCGATAAGTGCTCGCAGCGATAGGTCTCGGTACTGCTCATCGGCGATGTTACCGAAGGCAGAGACAGAGAAAATGCCGTTGGCGCTACTACTGTCGGCGTCGTCAGGCTCGTCGACCGGGTAGCGAGACAGGCAGTCAGCGTCCTTGTGTAGTCGGCCAGATTTATAGGTGACAGTATACGAATATTCTTGGAGGCGTAAGGCCCAGCGACCAAGTCTTCCTGTAGGATCTTTCAGTGAGCATAACCAGCAAAGCGCGTGATGGTCTGTGACAACGGAAAAGGATCGGCCATATAAGTATGGGCGGAATTTCGCAACCGCCCAAACTAGGGCCAGACACTCACGCTCAGTGATGGAATAGTTGCGCTCCGCAGGTGAGAGGAGCCTGCTGGCGTAAGCGATAACACGGTCGTGGCCACGCTGGCGTTGTGCCAGTACTGCTCCAATTCCGTGACCGCTGGCATCAGTACGGACTTCGGTAGGCGCAGAAGGATCGAAATGGGCCAAAACGGGAGGCGTTGTGAGAATGTCGATTAGATGAGAGAATGCAGAGGCCTCGTTATCGCCCCACTGGAAAGGAGCGTCTTTTTTCAAAAGGTCGGTTAGTGGTCGTGCTATGGCGGCGAAATTTCTCACGAAACGGCGGAAGTACGAACAAAGGCCGATGAAGCTGCGCACATCCTTGACACACTTCGGAACAGGGAAGTGCGTAACAGCATGGATCTTGCCTGGGTCCGGTTGCACTCCGTTCGCGTCAACGAGATGTCCAAGGACGGTAATCTGGCGACGGCCAAATTGGCACTTCGATGCGTTGAGTTGCAGTCCGGCTCGCCGAAAAACGTCCAGGACTGCTGAGAGGCGCTCGAGGTGCGTAGCGAACGTTGGGGAGAATACGATAACGTCGTCCAAGTAGCACAGGCACGTGGACCATTTGAAACCGTGAAGAAGGGAGTCCATCATGCGTTCAAAAGTGGCAGGGGCGTTACATAGACCGAACGACATCACTTTGAATTGATAAAGACCGTCGGGTGTGACAAAAGCAGTCTTCTCGCGGTCGAGATCGTCCACGGCAATCTGCCAGTAGCCGGAGCGAAGGTCAATAGAAGAGAAATAGCGAGCACCGTGGAGGCAGTCAAGGGCGTCATCAATCCGAGGTAGGGGATACACGTCCTTTTTGGTAACCCTGTTAAGGTGCCGATAATCCACGCAAAAGCGCCATGAGCCATCCTACTTTTTGACCAGTACTACAGGTGACGCCCATGGACTGTATGATGGTTCAATAATGTTCTTGGCAAGCATTTTGCGAACTTCTGCGTGAATAACTTGACGCTCAGCTGGTGACACTCGATACGGGCGGCGATGAATAGGAGGGGCATCGCCGGTATTAATGCGATGTTTGACAGCTGTAGTTTGGGCTAAAGGACGATCGTTAAAGTCAAAAATATCGTGGTAGGAAAACAGAACGCGGTAGAGTTCACGAGCGTGCTCGGAGGGCAAGTCGGGGGCAATCATTTTCCGTAAGTCAGCGATGGTACAATTTGCCGACTGCGATGGTAGAGGAGTATCGGATGAAGTGTCGTCTACTGCAATGGATGCTACTGAGTGATCCTCGAACGAACAAAGCTGGGCCAAAGACATCCCACGTGGCAGCACTTGTGTCGTCAAGCCAAAGTTGACCACTGGCAGGCAGACGCAATTCGCCGTAATAGATAAAACTGTATGGGGTACTGTGATCCCGTGTGTAAGGAGGACGTCTTGCATAGGAGCCACGATGTAGTGACCGTCGGGGACTGGTGGGGATGACACTAGGTCAACGTAGGTCAGTGCCGAAGGTGGCAAGCGAACGAAGTCGGCGGAACTGAGGCGACTGGGGTGTGGTTCAGCAGGATCCAGAACAGGCAGGTCAAGGCGGAGAGTACTGGCGGAACAATCGATGAGAGCAGAATGTGCGGAAAGGAAGTCTAAGCCGAGGATGATGTCGTGGGGACAGTGGGCGATGACTGTGAATAGCACGATTGTTGAGCGATCGGCGAAGGAGACGCGGGCGGTACACATACCAATTACGGGGGCTGTTCCGCCATCGGCGACACGGACAACAGGCGTCGTGGCGGGCGTGATAATTTTCTTGAGCCGGTTACGAAGGTCAGCGCTCATTACGGACAAATGCGCCCCAGTGTCTATGAGAGCAGACACAGAAACACCGTCGACTTGCACGTCAAGAAGGTTCAGATGAGTGGGCAAAGTCAGTAGAGGATTTGGCGGCGTAGGGAGCAATGCAGCGTCACCTCGAGGCGCTGCATCGTCTAGTTTTCCGGCTGGGAGCGGCGTCCGAAGGGAGGTGGCGAATAGGAGCGACGGGGCTGGGGAGAGCGAGATTGTCGTCGTTGGGGCGAAGGCGAACGAGAATAGGGGCGGTTCGTTGCAGGAGCATCAGTGGCGGCATTATCGGAGCGTGCGGCATAGGGACGAGAAGGGCCACCTGAGGGGCGAGAGTAGGCAGTATAAGTAGACCGGCTCGGGGAACTCCAGCGACTACGACAGTGCCGAGAAATGTGCCCGATTCGATGGCAGTGGAAACAAATAGGCTTGTCGTCAGCAGTGCGCCATTCAGATGGGTTGCGGAAACGTGGTGGGTAAGAAGATGCGGGACGGGGCGAAATCGAAGAAGCCGGGCGGGTATTAGGGCGATGGGCCGAGCAGAGGGTGTGAAGACCCATGTTTTCAAACTCCTGGCGGACAACTGCCTGGATCAGTGAGACCGTGACTGCAGATGTGTTGGTGGGACTGGAGTCGAAGGCAGCCGGATAGGCGGCCTCGATCTCACGCCGGACGATCCTGGTAACATCGGCAGTGTTGTTGGGACGAGGAGCGTCGGCACAGGAAGATGTCGCTGGGGTGTTGGGCAGACGGGCAAACTGCTGGTCAATACGTCGGCTTTTGGCGAGTTCCAGGCGGCGACACTCTCTTATAACAGCATCCACCGTCGCTACGTTGTTGCAAACGAGCAAGTTGAAGGCGTCATCGGCAATGCCTTTGAGGATGTGGGAAACCTTGTCTGACTCAGTCATGTGGGTGTCAACTTTGCGGCAAAGAGCCAAGACGTCCTGAATGTACGTGACATAAGGCTCTGTTGACGTCTGCACACGGCCGGAAAGCGCCTTCTGCGCGGCAAGTTGTTGACCGTAGGGGTTGCCGAACAAGTCTCGAAGCTGTGTCTTAAGTGAATCCCAACTGGTGAGCTCATCTTCGTGCGTGCGATACCAAACTCGAGGTGTGCCACCGAGGTAAAAGACTACGTTGGCGAGCATAATAGTAGGGTCCCACCGGTTATTGCGGCTGACGTGTTCATACAGGCTGATCCAGTCATCGACGTCTTCCCCATCTTGGCCCGAGAATACGCCAGGATCACGGGGAGCGGGGAGAGTGATGTAGGTCGTCGAAGTGGCAGCAGGTGTCGGAGCCGGCGGAGTCGGGTTGTCGTCGCCGGGAGCCATGAAGGAAGGCTCGACGTACCGTCCACTGCGAAGCTCCGTGACGAGGTACAGGGAACGTCCACCTCCACCAGATATGTTACGTAGGAAGACGCAGAGGAAAAGCTATGTACAAGTATATTTACAAGGAAAATACGCTGCGCTTGGCCAAGAGGCAACAGCCCGCGCTAGCTTCTTATCGTCGTCGTCGTCTTCACACTGCTGGCCTTTCGTGATCGCGCATATTGTGCCGTAGCAATATCAACGGCCGTATCTCGCACCAAGCCTTGCGCATCTTGCAACAAGCACCCCGATCAACCCACCATCAGGTTACAGTCGTCTGGTTCCCAGCTCATGTAGGCACCGTCCACCCGCACCTCCCCAACCTCAACGAGGTTACCCACTTTCCAGCGCGAGGCCTCGTTAACCGCTGTAACATTCGCGATCCTGGTCACATTCTACTTTGGGGCCTGCATATAAGATTGCCCCGCTTGCCGCGACATCTTTTCTTTGTATTTTGTCGCCCTCTGATTCGCTACTTAGCGCACAAAAAGCCCGTCGCTGAAGGAATAAAGGTGATTGTCTTCCTGGCGCTGCGTGGGTCGTCTGCTCCTTGGGCCGGTCGTCCTGCCGCCCTCGGCGTCTAGCCGCCGAATATGTAACGGGGAGGCTGCCCCCACAGGTAGGGATCGCCTGACACGCTACAATGATTTTCTGAAATCCTTCTACTTAGAGCGTAGAACCTTCCCCGGCCCGCACAACAAACTATCCCGAGAGCAGGCTACAACTTTCCGCCTGCTGCAAACCAATACTTACCTCTCGTTACACCGTTACAACAAGATCTACCCAGACATTTACCGCAATCCCACGTAATATCTGTAAGACACAGCCAGCCGCACTTCCACACATTCCTTGGGACTGCACACAACAATACCTCCCCCCACCCACTTAACCTCACGACCCCCTCATCAAGATGGTACGCTGCCCTGCGTAGCTCCGACCTTGACGAACAATTCCGGGCGATTCAGCAAGCCTGTGAGGTCGCGAGGAGGCAGCACCACCTCTTGCTGGTTTCAATAAAATTTATTCAGTCAGTCAGTCAGTACTGAAATACAAGTTAGTTATAACCATAAGCGGAAAACATACAAGCACTTCGCGTGCACTGTACCTGTTGTTCATGGGAGCGAATTATTTGGTCCAGGGGTGGCGCAAAACAGTACATAAACAGGCAAATCAAAGCTTGACCGAAGCTTAATTGCGCTTTCCTCCTGGACCACTGTTTCTAAAATGCAGATCAATACCTTCACCATAAATATAAGCATTGCATCTTGTCTAATTGTTGCTTTCTGCCAAACGTACTGCTAAACCTTCTTTTCCTAACGCAGCCATCTTGAAGAGAATTAGAGGAAAGCATACGAGAGAGTCGTATTATAATATACATATACAACGCTACCTAGTAACATGCAACCGCCTGTACGGTAAGAACAACTCTATACGGTTATTTTGGTTGCCACGAACTACACTAGCTACTACGCAGTCCATTTTAGCAGCGACAACAGCGCGTTTACCTTTTTGTTATGCAGTGCTGTTGGCTTTACTGGCTTTTATTATCCCCTTCTCGAAATCTTTGCTACCTCGTCAAATAGGCCGTTCAAATACCTGTGTTTTACTAAGAAATTCAACTGTGTCTCTGCTACATTTGTTCTATGGAGTTATGGGTTTCGCCCTTTATCTTATGAATGCATGCTAGCGGGCAACATAACACTCCCTTACGAACATGCCCTTGATATTTTGTTGACTTATTCTTGACCCCTTAATTACAACATGTATGTTAATGTTAGCTCTATTTCTAATGAATCTAGCCAGCTGAAACTCAACGAAATTGTTTCCAGTGACCGACAGTAAATTTGTATTTGTATTTTTATTTATTTATTTAAATAATTCATCTTGAGGACCGAACCGACACAGAAAAGAGTGGTACACATGCTTATAACAAAAATACATACATCTACAGCAATACATTGTACCATAGTGTGCTGTTCACGGATGCTTTCAAGCTTGCGTTGTTCAGATTAGCGGTGATGTGAGCAGGCAGGTGGTAATCAGGTGATCGCGTGTACTGGTCTTAAGGCATTGGGTTTCTACGCTCAAGAGAGAAAATATTGTTTATAGAAAGGCAGAGAGGTTGGCCTGAGCTATGGTAATCTATACTCGGGGCAAGGGTCGGGGAGAAAGGGGACTGATGAATAGTGATGATTATATGAAAAGGTGTGTATATACAAGTTAACAACGTTGTGGCCTCTCTAAAGCCCTGCGTCTAGCCTAGTGGCTTGTAGAAAGGCTACAACCGCATTTGTAATCAAGGCTGCGCTGTTTGCATTAGGCCAAGGACCTAAAGAAACTCGTCTGATAGCGACCTCTTATCGACGTTTGCAATAGATGAGACCAGTTGCTGTCATTCTTGCGCGTACACGTGATCAAGATGTTCTGGCACTTCACAGTATTCACAATTTGGAATAGTATTACTGGAATCTTTGAGAGGTCTGTAAATCTTCGTAAATGCAACACCAATATCAATCTGGTGCAGCATGCTTGTTTGGCTTCTTTTTGCTTCTGAGGCAGAGGGAATTTTATTTCTTGGTCCCATTTATGCACTAGCTTTTGTCGTCAATCTGGTTGTGCTCCAACGTACAAGGTCCTAGGTATAAATCAGACCACTTTACTTTCAGACATAATGGTATCCAAAACCGGCAACAGAGAGAAACAAACTATGCCGTGAGCAGGATGAGCTATACTGGTGAAGTTACGACCGAATATAGATTACCCTCCTGGGTGACGTATATTGCCGCAACCCCTTCATGACTGCTTCATTCAACCCCTGGCCCTGAGTATCCCCATGGCTGCTAAGCACTTGACCGAGTCGGCGGTCACAACATCAATGTAGCATAGTTGTTGTTGAATGATGTTTTTTTTTTTTTAAATACTTATACAGTCTTGTCGGAGGACATAATTCAAATCGAAAAAAATACAGAACTTTGAGATGTATTCTTGGACTTTGTCTCATGAACGAGCCACAGCGCCGAATATAATGAGGCTTTGCTGCGGCTTCATGCATCGTAATGTAGCAGATAGTACTAATAATCTCTGGATCCGGACAAGGCTCTATGGCATACTCAACCTCGTAACGTTTATGACGCCAAACCGTCACAAGTGAGTTTAGCTTAGGGCTCTTTGAGGAACTATTCGGCATTGCCTCGGACATCATTGATATTCAAAAGGTGAGGAGACGTAGGCAGCCATATACAGCACTGACTAACGGCCATGCCTTCTGCTACAGGGGTCTTTCCCCCAGACAAGAATATAGGGCAAGATTTCTTATCTATAAGTACACGGAGGACAACATTCGTAAATTCTTCAACAATAACGAAAGCCTAGCTGTCATCGTAACAAATCTAAATAGGTGATATATAATAAGGGTAGTACAAGCTTATCCTTCAACCTCCAGTCATGTTACTGAAGAGATGGAGCAGTTCTTTGAGGAACGTAGAGTTAGCTCAGAAAAGGGCAAATCAAGATACTCAGGTCATGGACGAATTTGATGTGAAAGTCGTGGAAAATAGCCGGTAGCAGAAAATAGGACACTGCAGCATTGATTTCGGGAATAGCGGAAGAGATTGTATGGTAGAGCTCACGGAGAGAAATCGACTCAAAATTATACCTTCTTGCAGAAGCGCAATAACAGTAAGTGGACCTGCAAAAGCACCCATGAGGAAAATGGAGATGACAACTCTCGTACTTAATTATTGCCAACCACAGCAAAGCGGACAAGGTAGAAGTGTTAGGTAGAGTAAGGTGCACTTATCACAGGCTAGGGAGGTGCCGGAATGCTCTGAATTTGAAGAGAGAAAGAGCCCAATTCATGATAAGAAGACCTCAATAATGACCTCAAGTCATGATAACAAACAGAGAGAGCAGTTCTTTGAGGAACGCAAAGTTAGCTGAGAAAAGGGCAAATCAAGATACTTCGGTCATGGACGAATTTGATGTGAAAGTCGTAGAAAAGAGCTGGTAGCGGTAAGCCACTGCGGGATTGATTTCGGGAATACCACAAGACATAATTTTGTAGAGTTCGCGGAAGGAAATCGACTCAAAATGGTAAACAACTTCTTCTAGAACCGCAATAACATTAAGTGGAGCTAGACAAGCCCTCATGGAGAAAGAAGAGATGACAACTTTCGTACTTAATATTAAGTACGAAAGTTGTCATCTCTTCAGTTGTCATCTTGCACAGTTATCTAATGTATTCATAGTTTATTTTGCATCTTGGATTATTTATTTATTAACCAATGTATTTTATTTTGCTGTATTTATTGAATCATATTACCACCCGATTCGTGGCCTATCCCCCTCAGTGGGTTAGTGCCATTAACTGAGGCTTCGTCATCATCATCATCATCAGTGGACAAGGAAGAAATGTTAGGTAGAGTAAGGTGCACTTATCACAAGCTAGGGAGGTGTCGGAATGTTCCGAATTTGAGAAGAGAAAGAGCCCAATTAGATAAGGGGTGACTTTATTTCTTTGTCATTGTGGTTGTCGGCTCTTCGTAAGCCGCTGAACTGTTCTCGTGATTCGGTATTCCCGGACTCAAAATCGTGGACATTAATATGAACCAAATTTATTTGCAGGCTGACGTTAGCGGTTACCCTGAGTATATAGTAAACGATGAAAGCAAGTTCACTTTAACGAACGCGGCTGCGCATAGGCCTCGGGGCAGTCCGTCGTTCCGATCGTCCACTTGGGAGATCGGTTCGTTGCCTCTCAAGTCTCAGACCACACTGCCCGGTCAGCGGCGCAAATTCTATACCCAAGCTTCGTGACCAAGGGTTCGAGCTCCATGACTCACACCGGCAGTGGGCGCCACTGGAACCACCCGAGACGTCTCGCTCCCGTCCCAAACACTCTCCAAATTGTCCCTTTTCAAGATGCCGTTACCAGCACGCTGCACGTTGCTGGGGCCGTTGGAATGAGTCTGTGATAATGACAGTGACGATTGAGCTTCTTCACTCGCTATGCCGCAGACACGGTGAATATCGTGCGGCTGTTCATCAAATATTGTCCTGCTGCGAGGGACAACGAGTTACTGGAGACTGGCAAAGATGACAATGTCAATCACTGTGGTTGAGCTATAGCTACAAAATGTCGTAAGAGATGGCAAAACAGGAATAAAACGAAGATGCACAGTTCCTCATCGGTATGTCGTGTCGTCTTGTTTCGCATTGACTTTTCTTCGGTTAGAGGTTTTCACTCACGCCTGTCTTATTCACTATATCAATAACCACTTTTCCACCTTTCTCTCGGTGTTTGGTGGACCTAATTAAAACGTAAGACTTCTCAAAATATATTCATGGTGCTGTGAGCATCCTGACAACGACGAAGTTAGTCAGTGGGAGAAAAAGTTTATTTTACAAAATTGAGATGTCGTATACCTCCTCTGAATTTTTACTTACACAGGTCTGGTCTCGCTATGTCCCCTCTATGTTCTTGTTGCAGTGCACCTGAAACTATCGAACCTTGTTTTCTCTCCTGCCGCCGCTTTCTAAGACAAAGAAACCTATTAGTATACTCATTCACCAAACTTGGGCTATCGCTAACCTCGCCAACCATTCTTTCTTTTGGTGCGACCTCACTGGGATCCAGCCACAGGGATGCTTTTCTTGCAATTTACAATTTTATTAGGGAGACAAAAAGAATACCTTAATAAATTTCTAAAATTACCAATATTTTCTATTTCATTTATTTACGTTAAATTATTTTATCAGAATTCTTAACAATATTTTCATCAAACGTCTAAATTACAGTTCTGGTCCCACGCTCCACTATTTAAATCTAGTTTGGCTTTACTTCTCATCATATGAAAAACCGCCTGCTTCTTGGCCAATCCCCCATAGTGGGTATGCGCCACTGTCTGGGACACAAGACAAGACAATACGTCGGGAAGATTTTCAAGATGGACTTTCTACCACCTATATTTCTCTACTCTAAATAGTTCGTAATAGTATCTTCATTTATGTATACCTATAACGATATAGGACATGGCCCCACAGTGGCCATGTCCTATTATGAAGTGACGAACGTCAACCAGTGGCAAGAATTTCGAAACCGGTACGAGTCGATTATGGTTGGTCTGCCAAAACTAAGGGATATGGGACGTGTTCGGGTGATCGTGGAAGCAAGAGCCCGTATTATTGGTCCACAGGCAGCGGAAGAAATGCACTCTAGCTTATTATCATAGGTAAACATCTACTGCGAAAGCGGGAATATTTAACCGCGAGAAAAGAATACAAAGACACGATACTGATGCATTTGTTCCTGCCTCACTGTTAAACATTTGCGCTTTCACATAATATACTAGAACGCTAAGCAGGCTAATCAGTAAGGCTGAAACGAAAGTTTACCGCCGCTCTCTCTAGCCTACTTTACCCAGAAATGACATTTGCACGTTGTTATGGGGGCGACGCACAGTGATTCTCGAGTGCTGCCATGTACATTAAAGTGTGAACCCTATTCGAGAGATGGCGAAAACCTGAGAATTTTATGTTTGAGAATGTTTTGTACGTGCGATACAGCGAGCAAATCAGTAAAGTTGCCGCACTGTATTAGTTTCCGGGAGTAGTATAAACAAGCGCACAGCCTCATTTGCGCTGCCATTTTCGACAATTAGGCAATGTGATAGCAGCAACTAATTTAAAGAGTTGTTCTCGAAAACTTTCTGTGAGCGTGCTTAGGGAGGAAAAGCGCGCACAAGTGAGAGAACTTTTGAAAAGTGCCCCACAATTTGATCCGCGTTAGTTTAGGCCGGAGAAGAGAACACATAAGCACCTTATTAACAACAGTGAAATAAGACAGAATACACCGTCGAGTTTTAAAGTGGACTAATGTTGCGGCTTTTCCCTTCCGCGTCTGGGAAAATGCGAAACCGTCGAACGTGGAAGCTGCGTCGATTCAGCGTCTGTTCAGAGCAACAAAAAGCACTGTCAAACGCTGCCGGAATACTTGGCGCACTAACACAAGTGCAGCAGCCACGCACCCGTAGTTTTCCCTTCATAGCCACAGAAAGTTGCCCGCGAGTTCAACTCATTACCAAACTCGAACGAACTGCCTCACAGAGCACGCAAATCACATCCCAGCCTACATCTTATTAATGTAAATCGCTTCCAATCTCAAGAACCAAAATATGCTACTACCTATTCTAATATGCCATTACATTATCAAAAATAAATGTGAACCATAAGAAAGCGAACATTTCTATTTATGCGATAGAAATTTTTCTTCAGTCCAAGGAACACAAGATATTGTAGTTCAAGAAACGTACTTTCTGTTTATGGTGAAAGGGGCGGAATTCTAACAGAATTTATCCCCACCCAGTAGAGTGAAAAATTTATCATCAATACTGCGAGCGAAATTAAACTTGTTGGTCTTTTTACTATGCTCACAGTTAACATGTTCTTGCAGCTACACCAGCCACGCAAGTCTAAGTCGAAAGATTTCGCATGCACGAGCCAACTGGCCACAGCTTTTTAATAACTTGCTGCTTCAATCAAGGCAAGTAATTCCGCCGACAGCAAGGCTACTTCCAGCATGGCTGGAAGTAGCCTTGCTCTCAGGAACAGGAACGCCGACATTCGCGTTGTCCACTTCACTTGTGTCCGTGTCTGCACGCCTTACCCCCCCTTTTTTTTTGCATTATGAATCCTTACTAACTAGCTCAGCTTTTTGTCGTTCTAAGATACAAGTATGCCTGTATTACTGAGACATTCTTAAGCTAAAAGTCGATGCTCGAAGTGTCTATGGCCCCGGAATATATTATCCATGGCACGCTCACTTCAGACGTTGACAAATGTCATTGGCACATTATAAACTATGCGAACGCCATTTGCGGACGCGCTGACAATAGACACTACGCATGTACCTTTTTCAGCATTCATCTGCGCTAACGTCACAACTCTGACTTCTGCCAAGGACCTAATAAGCAGCTTTTTAAATCGATGACGTTAGTGGGGGAAGAAGCACTGAAAAACGTCATACAAGAGATTTCAGTGCCCTCCAAATATTAGATCATTCAAACTTTTACATTCAGATGATAAAGAACTACTGTTGTGAGAGGTCCGCTTCTAAATGCTTAATGGCTAGGACATTTAGACGATAAATGAAAATTTTATAAGCAACATTTTCTACTTTCTTTGAGGCGCTCTACAAAATGCTTACAAAGGTTCTATGGTGTGCTGTAATAACAACAGGTGGCAGTCATATTACAGTTTGAGAGACTGAGGGTACTGTTGTAGAACTGGCACATACGGAATAGTTTAGTTGTACAAGTGCCAACTATGAAAATATGAATTCTTTTCGTGCAGTGTTTCAATTTACAACTTCCATACATGGCCAATATTTGGTTTTCCTATTTCCTTCGGTGAACGAGCCGAGACACCTTGCATAAAGATGGATAGGTGGGCCGCGATAGGTGGGCCACGACAGCACGGCACCACGAAAGCGCTCGTCTCCTGTAGGTGACGCACCCGCAGAGGTGACACACAATTGCAACTACGCTAAAAGCCAATGAATCCAGATGTCGAGCGGCGTGACTCAGCTCGGCAGATGGGATGTGATGGTTCAACGACGTCCTCGTGCTGCTGAAGGGCGTGGCGCCCTGCGGTTGCGCGGCCTACGTTTCAGTATGACCCAGAGAAGGTCCACTGGAACACCCGAGCACGAACAATGCGAAAACAATCCGGACACAACATGTGCCTACTGAATGCACCCTGCATCAGCGGAGTAAAACAACGAATGCAGCTTTGCGAATCCTCGTACGCTGTCTAACTGAACCACAAAGGTTTCTGCAATAAACACGAGACACGTACTCGGCAGAGATCTCGGCATACCGAACTTTACTAATACTACAATCGCGGAAGGAACTTCCAAAGAAAATAAATGCAAGTAAAATAACGAAATAACTGACAAAACTGTTCTTAAATGTCATTAGGGCATGTTACTACTAGCGGAGGTTGCCGCAAAAAATGTTTCTCTTTTCGCCCCATCTCGCAGAAAGCGAGATTCGGACACTTGGAATGCACTGATAGTCTATAAGAGCGGAGGCGTAACACGTTAAAGAGACAAGACATCCTGAATTCAACTGCGAAAAGGAAATACAGAGTATACCTTTGAAGATGCAATATCAGGTAAATAACTAATTACTAAAGGTAATTATTTATTTTTACGTCTAAATAGATAAGAATGCAATCAGTTTTTTTGGGAAAAGTTCATTAATAGTGCTTCTAACGATAACGGCTAAATATTTTCTCGCAGGGTGAAAATGTGTCCTTCGTTTTCGAAGCTTTAGCACACTCTTTCAACATATCGCTGAAGGGTGGACCGCATTTTCGCCCATCCAATTTATTAAACGGTAAGCCGTTAGTGGCTCATGAGTGTCCGGGCACCGTCGTGTTGGACGCAGGACAGCGGTCATCCCCGGCGAGGGGAGCAAGTAGAGGAGGCGCCATGCCAGTAGCGCAGTGCGAGTGGGCGCGTATGGGTATGCACACATCGGCGACAAACCGTGCAGCCATATGGCTGTGATTGCATTTCATCATCATCATCATCATCATCATCATCATCATCAGCCTGGTTACGCCCACTGCAGGGCAAAGGCCTCTCCCATACTTCTCCAACAACCCCGGTCATGTACTAATTGTGGCCATGCCGTCCCTGCAAACTTCTTAATCTCATCCGCCCACCTAACTTTCTGCCGCCCCCTGCTACGCTTCCCTTCCCTTGGAATCCAGTCCGTAACCCTTAGTGACCATCGGTTATCTTCCCTCCTCATTACATGTCCGGCCCATGCCCATTTCTTTTTCTTGATTTCAACTAAGATGTCATTTACCCGCGTGTGTTCCCTCACCCAATCTGCTCTTTTCTTATCCCTTAACGTTACACCTATCATTCTTCTTTCCATAGCTCGTCGCGTCGTCCTCAAATTGAGTAGAACCCTTTTCGTAAGCCTCCAGGTTTCTTCCTTCGGTACCCTCTACAATTCCATTGGAAGAAACCTTGACTTCGTGTATTGGCAAACTCTTCGAGCACGTAGTTCTAAATCGCCTTGACTTCGTGTATTGGAAGAAACCTTGACTTCGTGTATTGGCAAACTCTTCGAGCACGTAGTTCTAAATCGCCTCCAGCCTCACCTCGAAGTGAACGGATTCTTTCCCAATACCTTATTCGGCTATCGACCAGGCCTGTCTGCGCAGGACATACTCCTACAACTTAAGGAGGATGTTGTGGATGGTCCAAGTAAAGCTCAAACAAGAGCCATTCTGGCGTTGGACCTCAAAGGAGCGTTCGATAACGTCTCACATGACCTCATTCTAAACAACCTTGCATTCTCCCGATGCGGAAAGCGGATCTATGATTATGTCCGAGCCTTTTTATCCGACCGAACAGCCACCATCGGCCTAGGTGATATTCGGTCGGATATCATAAAACTTTCCGGCAGAGGTACTCCCCAGGGTTCGGTTCTCTCACCCACCCTGTTCAACGTGGCGATGGCAAAGCTACCACCGCTCCTCGACAAACTTCCGAACGTGCAGCACGCCCTGTACGCCGATGATATTACAATCTGGGTGACCACAGGATCAGACGGCGCCATGCAAGACGCACTACAGGAAGCCGTAAATATAGTTCAAGAGTACGCAACAGCCGGAGGACTCACATGCGCAGCTGAGAAGTCGGAGCTCCTGCTTGTATTCAAAAAACGGAACAAGGCCGATTTTCCACCAGCCATCACATTGCATCTCGATGGCAACGTTATTCGAAGGGTAGACAGACTACGTGTACTAGGACTTCACATACAACACAACGGGAAGGCCACACATACCCTACACATGCTCCGCCAACAACTTACCCAAATAACGCACATGATAAAGCGCATTACAAACCGCCGACAAGGACTGAAAGAAAAAGACGTACTCCGAATCGTGCAAGCCCTCATAATTAGCCGATTAACCTACCACCTGCCCTATCATAATCTGACTCAGACTGAGATGCACCAGATGGACACCCTCCTCCGTACGGCACTAAAGGCAGCGCTGGGACTACCCCAACATGCGTCTACGCAGCTCTTACTACGACTGGGGGTGCACAACACCATCCGCGAACTAGTTGAAGGTCATTTTAACAGCCAACTGCAACGTCTGCAACGAACAATGCAAGGGTGCCACATTCTATCCCGGCTAGGATACCAAATACCAAGACAACCACAACAGGAAAACCGCAAACTTCTTCCGCTTAGCATTCGCAACAAAATTCACGTGGCCCCAATTCCCCGGAATATGCACCCTGACCGTCATAAAGGTCGACGAAAGGCAAGAGCACAAGCCCTCGCTCGCCTATTTGGCGATGACAAATCAAACACTCCAGTCCTATACACCGACGTGGCCCGCTACCCACAGAAACGTGCCCTATGCCTAGTCGTACTAGATAGTGCAGACATTCTGAGAGCTTCGGCAACGCTCAACACTGTAGAGAGTGGCACGGCGGAAGAGGCTGCTATTGCCCTAGCCATCGTACACGCTTCAACCATGCCAGCGCCGGATGGACCTATCACAGTGGTCACTGATTCTCAGACCGCCTGCAGGACTTTGGCACAAGGGAGGGTGACACCCTACACACACCGCATCCTTACATCATTACACCCCACAGCGTTACACAGGGTGCGTATCGTCTGGACACCTGGACACGCCTCTCTCCATGGTAATGAACGCGCTAATACGGTAGCCCGAGAGCTCGCTAACCGGGCGCCATTGGAAGAGCTGTCCAACCCAGACGACGCACCGACAGAACCACTGAACTACACTGAAACTCTACAATATTACAGAGATAACAGGAGACACTTCCCTCCCCCACATAATTCCCTTAATCGAGAAGATGCCGTCGCGTGGCGACAGCTTCAAACTAATTCATTTCCCTGCCTCTTTTATCTTCACCTCTTCCACCCCACACAATATACCTCATACTGTCCCTATTGTGGAGCAAAGCCCACAGTATATCATTGCACCTGGGAGTGCCCACACCCTCCGGGCTACTCCCCTATTCCTTCACCTTCCCCTTCCTCCTGGGAGACTGCGCTGGCCAGCTCAGACCCGCAAGAGCAGCGATGGCTGATCCGGCGGGCACGCGGAGTGGCGCGAGCCAATGGGGCCCTGAACTAAGGGCTCCACCCTGCGAGGAAGTCGCCCAAACTCCTGATAAATAAATGTTTTCTCTCTCTCTCTCTCTCTCCAGGTTTCTGCCCCGTAGGTGAGTACGGGTAAGACACAGCTTTTATATACATTTCTCTTGAGGGATAATGGCAACCTGCTGTTCATGATCTGAGAATGCCTGCCGAACGCACCCCAGCCCATTCTTATTCTTCTGATTATTTCCGTCTCATGATCCGGATTCGCCATCACTACCTGCCCTAAGTAAATGTATTCCCTTACGACTTCCAGTGCCTCGCTGCCTATTGTAAATTGCTGTTCTCTTCCGAGACTGTTAAACATTACTTTAGCTTTCTGCAGATTAATTTTTAGACCCACTCTTCTGCTTTGCCTCTCCAGGTCAGTGAGCATGCATTGCAAATTGCACTGCAGTACAATTGCAATTGCATTGCAGTGAGATGCATTCCAAAGTCAGCGGTGGCGTAGAGGTAGAACACCCGCCTCGCGTGCAAGAGGTCCGTGGTTCGAATCCCGGCGCCGGCAATTTTCCACCGGATTAAAAAAAATCCACGTGTTGATGAAAATTGCACAAACAGGCCTGCAGTGTGGCCTGATCCCGGTGACCAGAACCGGTAACGCACTCCCTCACCAGAGCAGGATTGGCCACCCTGGTACAGTACTTGGCCACAACCTCCTATATGAACACAACAATTGCATGTCATGCTCACGGCCAATGCGGCATCCGTTCACAGAACACTTCAGACATAGCAACAGAGAGACATTCATAGATAGGCTTTCTTCTATCGCAGCTTAGATCAGCAAAGTGCCCATAGGTTTTTTCTTCTGCGCCTTGCTTAAGCTAACTACATCATTTCCTAAGGATTCCGCCGCTTTCAAAATTTCCGCTAGCATCTTACAGTGCTGAAAGCAATTTGGACAATGCATTCACATTCGCCTAAACGACAGCTGCTGGAAAATCTCATCGACACCACGAGTGAGAGCGGCGCCGTATATTTCTGAAAAGGTCAATTCCGACACGCGTTGGTCTACTGGTATAATAAACTTAGACGTATGTATGTATTACTGAGAAATATTTAGGCTAAAGCTCGATCGTGTGTGTGTCTATGGCCCCGGAATATATTATCAATGCCACACTCACTTCAGACGTTGATAAGTGGCATTGGCACAGCATAAACTATGCGAATACCACCTGCGGAGGCATTGAGAAATGCTACTACGCACGTGCTTTTTCTTTCAGCATTCTTCCACACTAACGTGACACCTCCAACTACTGCCAAGGACCTAAGAAGCAGCTTTTTATGTCGAATATATTAGGGCGACTGGAAGCACTCAAAAACGTCATACAAGAGTTTTTAATGTTCCCCCAAATATTAGATCATTGAACGTTTTACATTCAGATGACAGAGAACGCCTTCTGGGAGAGGTCTTCTTCTAGCTGTCTAATGACGTAGCACATTTAGCCGATAAATGAAAATTTTGGACCAACGTTTTCTACTTTCTTCGAGGCGCTGTACGAAATGCTTGCAAAGGTTCCCCGGTGGGCTGTAAGAACGATATGTGGCCGTCATTTTACAGTTTGAGAGACTAAGGGCAGTCTTGTATAACTGACACATACCGAATAGTTTACTTGTGCAAGTACCAACTGCGAAAATATAAATTCTTTTCGCGCCCTATTTCACTTTACAAGCGTTATCCGATGCGAGTATTTGGTTATCCTAGTTGCTTCGGTGAACAAAGTGAGGCACTTTGCAAATGGCTGGATAGGTGGACTAGTTGGTAATGCATTATCATAAAAACTTAGAATGCTATAAACACACCAGACGTAGAAAAAAAAACACCACACGCGCTCACTCACAATTGATATTCAATGAACGTACGGAAGAATACATATATGGAACATGGACACATCGGGCATGTGAAGACGAGGTACAAAACCAGCATAAGAAGAAGGCACGTGTTAACATCGATTATAATATTCAATTCTTTATCATTTATTAATAAGCATAATGCACGTGTTAACATCGATTATAATATTTAATTCTTTATCATTTATTAATAAGGATGGTTGGCTTACACATACTGCGGTGTTCTTGGTGATATAATAGGCTGCCGAGATTTTCTGTGTGGTTTGGTTACGCTGACCGAACAAAATGACTCTGTTTTCGAAGATGGGTTTACAAGGACGCGATTTACAATGCAAGGCGAGTTGAAATGATGGCGCGCGGTTTAATGAATTTCTGTGCTTTCCGAGCCGTACGTTCACACATCCGCCTGTTTGGCTAATCTACATATGATCACAGCTTACGGGAATATTATATTGTTCTTTTCAGGCACAATCGACAAAACAATTAACATGTTTCTTGCTTCACTTCGTATCACCCAATGAGGTGACCTGTGTCCTGTGCGCAATGGAGCAAATGCTACTTAGCCTACGTGGTGCTGAAAATGCGACATCAACACCACAACGATTGGTCACATTTTGGAGTCCGTGTCAAATTTTATGTACGTAGGGAATAGCTGACAATTTTTCGGCAACCGTCCATCCCCGCCCCGGTGCGGCCATGCTGGAACTTGCTTGGTGGTTTGGCTGAGTTTTGGGTGGATTTAACCTATACCTATACCTAACCTATTTTACCTATAGAAAGAATAGGTTGTATTTAATAAGAATTACATGGGCAGCATTTGAAAGCGTCAGGTAACTACAGGTTTCACAAGAAACAATTCCAGAAACCATAAAACATGACTGTCAAATAAAACGAACATCTTACGCGGACCTCAAAAATTGAGTGCATAGACTAGCAATGCAGCCCAAGTATACCAATACCGCAGATGAATAGGCTACATGATTGGGGCAACGATAATCGTCGACATGTTTCGGCAGCCGGTTTGACAGCATGATGTCGACAACAACTATGTGATGGTGGAATGGCGGTGATGCAGATGATTACAGCGCAACGATGAAGTCCACGTGACAGAGGCGGCATGATGGCAACGTAATTATGACAGTATGGCGATGTCGGCTCCAAGACGTCACCAGGAAGACTGGATGACAAAAACGGCGCCCCGGCGGCTGAGGACCTCCGTTTTCTCCACCCCTCGTTTACTGCATGGGGGCAAGATACTCCTCCTGCAATCCGCTTGAAAATTATAGAGTAGCCATACGCTGTGGGATTCGGCATCAGCGAAGATATTGGCAGTTCGTAAGATGAAAGAGCGCATCTGGACTATACACGCACCGCGGTTTGAGGCGATGAACGCACCCCGCCACGATCAGCCAAGGTGGCCAAATAGGGCGACCCAGCACCACGACCAGCTACCGCTAACTCCAGGAACTGAAGCTCTCCCACGAGACCACGACACCATGAAAGCTCTCGTGTCCTGTCGGTGCTACAACGCACCCGAAGAGGTGCCTCAAAACGGCAAGTGCGCTAAAAGCCAATGCATTCGGATGTCGAGCGACGTGACTCAGCTCGGCAGATGGGACGGGATGGTTCAGTGACGTCCTCGTGCGGCTTAAGGGCGTGGCATTGCTGCCCTTTCATTACGTAACCTGCGTTTCATCAGGGCCCAGAGAGGGTCGACTGGAACACCTGAGAACGAACAACGCGAAAACAATCCGGACACAACAAGTGCCCCTTGAATGCGCCCTATATCGGCGGAGTAAAACAACGAATGCAGCTCTGCGAATCCTGGTACGCTGTCTAACTGAAGCACAAAGGTCCCTGGAATAAACACAAGACGTGCACTAGGCAGACGTCTCGATATACAGAACTTTACTAATACTATCATCGCGGAAGGCACTTCGAAAGAAAGTAAATGTAAGTAAAATACAAAAAAAAAACAGAAAAAAACTGTTTCGTAATGTCATTACGGCATGTTACTACTAGCGGAGGTTGCCGCAAAAATGTTTCCCTTTTCGCCTCATTTCGCACAAACCCAGATTCTTGCACTTGGAATGCATTGATAGTTTATTAGAGCGATAGTATTAGATGTTCAAAAGGCGAGCAAGCCTACATTCAACTGCTAAAATATACAGCCTATACCTTTAAAAATGCCATATCAGGTAACTAATTATTTACTAAAGGTAATTATTCATTTTTCCGTATAAATATATTAAAATCCTATCATTTTTGGGAAAAGGTCATCAATCGTGCTTCTAACGATAACGGCTGAATAACTTCTCGCAAGGTGAAAATGTGCATACTGAAAAGATTTTGCGCCAAAGAACAATACACAAGAAAGTCTACGACACCACGGGCACTTTCCTGTGCGCGTTGTTTTTTGGCGCAAAATTTTTTCAGTATGCGAGATCACCAACTAGCCCAGCAGTTAACTCTTCTAATGAAAATGTGCCCTTAGTTTTGAAAGCTTTGCCACATTCTTTCTACATGTCGCTGCAGGGTGGACCCCATGTTCTCGCGTCACATTTATTCTTCTGCGCCTCGCTTAGGGTAACTCCATCCTTGCCTAAATATTCAACAGCATTCACACTTTTCGCCAGCACCTTACAGTTGCTAAAAACAAGAAAAAAACCACGAAAGAAAATAAGAAAAATTTGGACAACGCATTTCAGAATTCGCGTAGGCGACAGCTGCTGGAAAATCGCGGACGGCATACGTAGGCCCTCCAGGTGTGCGCGGCGCCGCATATTTCTCAGAATATCAAGTCCGACGCACGTTGGTATACAGGTATAAACAACTTACAAGTATGCTTGTATTACTTAGAAATGCTTGCGCTAAAGCTCTGGCCCCGGAATATTGTATCAATGGCACGCTCGCTTCAGACGTTGATAAATGGCAGTGGAAGAGCATGAACTATGCGAATACCATTTGGAGACGCATTGAGAAATTCCGCTACGCACGTGTATTTTTTTCTCAGAATTCTTCCACGCTAACGTCACACCTCTCACTTCTGCCAAGGACCTCAGAAGCAGCTTTTTATATCGAAGATATTAGTGGGACTACAAGCACTCAAAAACTGCATAGAAGAGGTTTCACAGTGTCCCCTCAAATATTAAATCATTGAACATTTCACATCCAGATGATGGAGAACGCCTGTTGCGAGAGGTCTCCTGCTAAATGTTCAATCGCGTAGGACATTTAGCCAATAAATGAAAATTTTGTAACGAATATTTTCTACTTTCTTTCAGGCGCTCTACGAAATGCTTACAAACGTTTTCCGGTATGCTGTAAAAAGGATATGCGGCAGTCACATTACAGTTTGAGAGACTGAGGGCAGTGTTGTATAACTGACACACACGGAATAGTGTGCTTGTTGAAGTATAAACTGTGAAAATAAGGATTCCTTTCACGTAGTCTTTCTATGTTCAAGTGCTTTCCGATACGAGTATTTGGTTTTCTTAGTTCCTTTCGTTAAGAAAGCGAGGCACCTTACAAAAAGATGTGTAGGTACGCTAGTTGGTTATGCATTATTATAGAAACTTAGAGCGCTATAAACTAACAAGACGACGTAGAAAAATAAACACACCTCTCAAGCACTCACTCACAACTGATATTCAATGCACGTATGGAAAAATACATGTATAGAACAAGGACGCATCGCGCATATGTAGACGAGGTGCAAAACCAGCATAAATCTAAGGGACCTGTTAAAATCAGTTAATAAAATTGAATTCTTTATCATGTATTAATAAAGATGGTTGGATACACACAGTGCGGTGTTCTTGGTGGTATTATAGGCTTCCGAGATTTCTCGACTGGTTTGGTTAAGCTGACGGGTCAAAATGACTGCGTTCTTGGAGACGGGTTTACAACGACACGATTCACAATGCAAGGCAAGATCAGAGGATGGCGCGCCGTTTAATGAATTTCTGTGCTCTCTGGGGCGTGCGTTCAGACATCCGCCTGTTTCGTCAGTATACATATGACCACAGCTCACGGGAATTTCATATAGTACTCTTCAGACAGAATCGGCAACACAATTACCATGTTTCTTGCTGCAATTCCTGTCACGCAATGACGGGGTCTGAGCCTCCTAAGTATATTGGAGCAAATGCGACTTATTCTGCGTAGTGCAGAAACTGCACCCAAGCACCATATCGCTTTGGTGCATGTTTTAGGCCCTGTGAAATTTTACGTACGTAGGGAATAGCTTCCAATTTTCGGCAGTGTCCTAAACCTGAGCGATGTGCCATTGCCGGAGAAGTTTCAGCATGTTCTTAGAAAAGGCCCCAATTTCTCAGTGGAACCTTCCTTCCGCCCCGAAAGAAAGAGTAGCTGCAGCTCTGGCTGCCCTCACGCTGGCCACACACGAAGACGGACTGTAGGTGATGCCGAATGCCTTGACATAACCTCAAAGGAAACTTGGTGCAATAAGCGTAAATTGAGTATTGGCCATTTGGCCAATTTTCCTTCCGAAAACAAACTCAGAATTCTTACTTCTTATAAATAAGGCCTTTTTGTTGCTAGTAAACATGGTAACTTCACCGAAAAAGCCATGGAAATTCTGGGGAGTAATTTTAAGCCAGTTTCGGTGAAAGGCAAGGAGGTAAAAACGAGAGCGAAGCGTCTGTTGTAAAGACTTAATTTAGAAAAGCTTGGCTCGAGCGTTTAAAAAGCTAAATCCAAAGAGCTAGAAATATTTTTCTTAAACGCACAAACCGTGAATTCCGTATAGAGCTATTGGGTCGGAAAAGGACACTTGGCAGGTAGCCGTGTCTAAGTATCTTCAGAAGCACTATCTGCGTTAACAATAATAGACACTTTTTGTGCCAGCAACTCTCGTGTTATTGTGGAGTACCTCAACAGGAATGACCTTGCTGGCTTCACAGCTTTCAACATTGAGGTAGTTGATCTGTATAATTCCTTGGCACACAAAAAATTGCTAAGAAGCGGCGAAGATTGTATTGTAGAATCTAAAGACCAACCTGCCTTTAGGAATAGATGTTGTGCTTCGGTTGAGTCCTTCTTAGAAATTGTGACATTCTACTTAAAATCTGCCTTCGTGATTTCACACGAAAAACTGTATATGCAGAAATTCTTGCACGCCACGCATTTAAGTTCTATTTTCCGCGGCGTGGTAGATACTTCTGTAAACGCCAAGGTTCAGGAGGATGTATGAATCTTCAGGTATGTGGACGATTATTTGATTTCTATTTACAAATAACACGCGTTACAGGAAATTGAAACATTATTGATTGCTTCGAAAAAAAAAAAGGCACGGGCTAAAATTCACCTCCGAGCTGCTGAGTAGTATTAGACTGCAGTTTCTTGTTCGCGCATGCATTTTGGTGAGGATCATGTTTGCTGACAGTACAATCCATCACCTTCAAAACCGGTTCTCGATTGCGCAACGGGGCACCCAAAAATTGAAAAACGTGGCTTTGTTTTGTTGTGCTTACGCACGGCCTTGGCAAAACTTGTGTGCACAAGCTGAGCACGAGTTTGGCGAATGCAAATTGCACGCCTTAATGCAGCAGGATACCCTATGCACCTCATGGCATCAGTTTGTGAAAAGCTCTTGCGCATTGCAAAGCAAGAAAAATATGGACGTCGTTGTTGGGTTCAAAATGAAGGAAACGAAAAATTGGCAGTTATTCCCTACATAAATAAAATTGCATAAGGCCTAAAATATGTGAAAAAGCGTTATTGTGCTCGGGTGACATTTTCCGCACCACGCAGGTTGTTAATGCGCATTTGCTCCAATATGCACAGAAAGGGACAGGCCACGTCGCTGGATGATAGAAAATGCAACCACAGACATGTTAATTGTTTTGTTGATTTTGTCTGAAGAGTATAATATTACCCCAAGCTGTGATAATATGCGCATCGGCCAAACATGCGGAGGTGTCAACGTAAGCCTCAAAGAGCACCGGAATTCATTAAACGGCGCGCCATCTTCTCATCTCGCTTTAAGTTGTAAATCCTGTCCTTGTAAACCAATCTTCGAAAACACAGTAATTTTGTTCCGTCAACCTAAAGAAACGGTACCAGAAATCCCGGAAGCCTATAATATCAACAAGAACGCCGCGCCGTGTGTAAGCCCACCATCCTTATTACTACATGATAACGAATCCAATATGATAATTGATATTAACACGAACCATACATTTATTCTGGTTTCGTACCTCGTCTGCACATGCGCGATGCGTCAACGTTCTATATACGTATTATTCCATACGTGCATTCAATATCATTTGTGAGAACGAGCTTGTGGTGTGTGTTTCTTTTTCTGCGTCTTATGTGTTGATAGCGCTCTAAGTTTTTACAATAATGCCTAACCAACTAGCGTACCTACACACTTTTTTGCAAGGTGCCTCGCTTTGTTAACCAAAGGAACTAAGAAAACCAAATACTCGCATCGGATAGCTTCGCATAGCACTTGAATATAGGAAGACTACGTCAAAAGAATTCATATTTTCACATTTGGTACTTCAACAACCACACTATTCCGTATGTTTCAGTTATACAACACTGCCCTCAGTCTCTCAAACAGTAAAGTGAATGGCAAAAATCGTTTTAAAAGCACACCGGGGAACGTTTCTAAGCATTTCGTAGAACGCCTGAAAGAAAGTAGAAAATATTCGTTATAAAATTTTCATTTCTTGGCTAAATGCCCTACGCCATTAAACATTGAGCAGGAGACCTCTCGCAACAGGCGTTCTCCATCATCTGAATGTAAAATGTTCAATGATTTAATATTTGGGGGGACACTGTGAAACCTCTTCTATGCAGTTTTTGAGTGCTTGTAGTCCCACTAATATCTTCGATATAAAAAGCTGCTTCTGAGGTCCTTGGCAGAAGTCAGAGGTGTGACGTTAGCGTGGAGGAATTCTGAGAAAAAATAGACACGTGGGTAGCGGCATTTGTCAATGCGTCTCCATATGGTAGTAGGCATAACTCATGCTCTTCCACTGCCATTTATCAACGTCTGAAGTGAGCGTGCCATTGATACAACTTTCCGGGGCCATAGACATATCAAGCATCCAGCTTTAGCGCAAGTATTTCTGAATAATACAAGCATAGTTGTAAGTTGTTTATACCTGTATACCAACGTGCGTCGGACTTGACCTTTTCAGGAATATGCGGCGCTGCGCACACCTGGAGGGCCTACGTATGCCGTGCGGAATTTTCCAGCAGTTGTCGCCTACGCGAGTTCTGAAATGCGTTGTCCAAATTTTTCTTATTTTCTTTCGTGGCTTTTGCCTGTTTTTAGCAACTGTAAAGTGCTGACGAAAAGTGTGAATGCTGTTGAATCTTTAGGCAAGGATGTGGTTACCTTAAGCGAGGCGCAGCAGAATAAATTGGGCGCGTGAACATGGGGTCCATCCTGCAGCGACATGTTGAAAGAATGTGTCAAAGCTTTCAAAATTAGGGGCACATTTT